>NW_027458245.1:0-106159 GCF_050624435.1 Tenrec ecaudatus
CAGGCTAGGGCACCCCTAGGCTTTAGGCTAGGGCTCCCCTAGGCTTCAGGCTAGGGCTCCCCTAGCCTTCAGGCTAGGGCACCCCTAGGCTTTAGGCTAGGGCTCCCCTAGGCTTCAGGCTAGGGCTCCCCTAGCCTTCAGGCTAGGGCACCCCTAGGCTTTAGGCTAGGGCTCCCCTAGGCTTCAGGCTAGGGCTCCCCTAGCCTTCAGGCTAGGGCACCCCTAGGCTTTAGGCTAGGGCTCCCCTAGGCTTCAGGCTAGGGCTCCCCTAGCCTTCAGGCTAGGGCACCCCTAGGCTTTAGGCTAGGGCTCCCCTAGGCTTCAGGCTAGGGCTCCCCTAGCCTTCAGGCTAGGGCACCCCTAGGCTTTAGGCTAGGGCTCCCCTAGGCTTCAGGCTAGGGCTCCCCTAGCCTTCAGGCTAGGGCACCCCTAGGCTTTAGGCTAGGGCTCCCCTAGGCTTCAGGCTAGGGCTCCCCTAGCCTTCAGGCTAGGGCACCCCTAGGCTTTAGGCTAGGGCTCCCCTAGGCTTCAGGCTAGGGCTCCCCTAGCCTTCAGGCTAGGGCACCCCTAGGCTTTAGGCTAGGGCTCCCCTAGGCTTCAGGCTAGGGCTCCCCTAGCCTTCAGGCTAGGGCACCCCTAGGCTTTAGGCTAGGGCTCCCCTAGGCTTCAGGCTAGGGCTCCCCTAGCCTTCAGGCTAGGGCACCCCTAGGCTTTAGGCTAGGGCTCCCCTAGGCTTCAGGCTAGGGCTCCCCTAGCCTTCAGGCTAGGGCACCCCTAGGCTTTAGGCTAGGGCTCCCCTAGGCTTCAGGCTAGGGCTCCCCTAGCTTCAGGCTAGGGCACCCCTAGGCTTTAGGCTAGGGCTCCCCTAGGCTTCAGGCTAGGGCTCCCCTAGGCTTCAGGCTAGGGCACCCCTAGGCTTTAGGCTAGGGCTCCCCTAGGCTTCAGGCTAGGGCTCCCCTAGGCTTCAGGCTAGGGCACCCCTAGGCTTTAGGCTAGGGCTCCCCTAGCCTTCAGGCTAGGGCACCCCTAGGCTTTAGGCTAGGGCTCCCCTAGGCTTCAGGCTAGGGCTCCCCTAGCCTTCAGGCTAGGGCACCCCTAGGCTTTAGGCTAGGGCTCCCCTAGGCTTCAGGCTAGGGCTCCCCTAGCCTTCAGGCTAGGGCACCCCTAGGCTTTAGGCTAGGGCTCCCCTAGGCTTCAGGCTAGGGCTCCCCTAGGCTTCAGGCTAGGGCACCCCTAGGCTTTAGGCTAGGGCTCCCCTAGGCTTCAGGCTAGGGCTCCCCTAGGCTTCAGGCTAGGGCACCCCTAGGCTTTAGGCTAGGGCTCCCCTAGGCTTCAGGCTAGGGCTCCCCTAGGCTTCAGGCTAGGGCACCCCTAGGCTTTAGGCTAGGGCTCCCCTAGGCTTCAGGCTAGGGCTCCCCTAGGCTTCAGGCTAGGGCACCCCTAGGCTTTAGGCTAGGGCTCCCCTAGGCTTCAGGCTAGGGCTCCCCTAGGCTTCAGGCTAGGGCACCCCTAGGCTTTAGGCTAGGGCTCCCCTAGGCTTCAGGCTAGGGCTCCCCTAGGCTTCAGGCTAGGGCACCCCTAGGCTTTAGGCTAGGGCTCCCCTAGGCTTCAGGCTAGGGCACCCCTAGGCTTCAGGCTAGGGCTCCCCTAGGCTTCAGGCTAGGGCTCCCCTAGCCTTCAGGCTAGGGCACCCCTAGGCTTCAGGCTAGGGCTCCCCTAGGCTTCAGGCTAGGGCTCCCCTAGCCTTCAGGCTAGGGCACCCCTAGGCTTCAGGCTAGGGCTCCCCTAGGCTTCAGGCTAGGGCTCCCCTAGCCTTCAGGCTAGGGCACCCCTAGGCTTCAGGCTAGGGCTCCCCTAGGCTTCAGGCTAGGGCTCCCCTAGCCTTCAGGCTAGGGCACCCCTAGGCTTCAGGCTAGGGCTCCCCTAGGCTTCAGGCTAGGGCTCCCCTAGCCTTCAGGCTAGGGCACCCCTAGGCTTCAGGCTAGGGCTCCCCTAGGCTTCAGGCTAGGGCTCCCCTAGCCTTCAGGCTAGGGCACCCCTAGGCTTCAGGCTAGGGCTCCCCTAGGCTTCAGGCTAGGGCTCCCCTAGCCTTCAGGCTAGGGCACCCCTAGGCTTCAGGCTAGGGCTCCCCTAGGCTTCAGGCTAGGGCTCCCCTAGCCTTCAGGCTAGGGCACCCCTAGGCTTCAGGCTAGGGCTCCCCTAGGCTTCAGGCTAGGGCTCCCCTAGCCTTCAGGCTAGGGCACCCCTAGGCTTCAGGCTAGGGCTCCCCTAGGCTTCAGGCTAGGGCTCCCCTAGCCTTCAGGCTAGGGCACCCCTAGGCTTCAGGCTAGGGCTCCCCTAGGCTTCAGGCTAGGGCTCCCCTAGCCTTCAGGCTAGGGCACCCCTAGGCTTCAGGCTAGGGCTCCCCTAGGCTTCAGGCTAGGGCTCCCCTAGCCTTCAGGCTAGGGCACCCCTAGGCTTCAGGCTAGGGCTCCCCTAGGCTTCAGGCTAGGGCTCCCCTAGCCTTCAGGCTAGGGCACCCCTAGGCTTCAGGCTAGGGCTCCCCTAGGCTTCAGGCTAGGGCTCCCCTAGCCTTCAGGCTAGGGCACCCCTAGGCTTCAGGCTAGGGCTCCCCTAGGCTTCAGGCTAGGGCTCCCCTAGCCTTCAGGCTAGGGCACCCCTAGGCTTCAGGCTAGGGCTCCCCTAGGCTTCAGGCTAGGGCTCCCCTAGCCTTCAGGCTAGGGCACCCCTAGGCTTCAGGCTAGGGCTCCCCTAGGCTTCAGGCTAGGGCTCCCCTAGCCTTCAGGCTAGGGCACCCCTAGGCTTCAGGCTAGGGCTCCCCTAGGCTTCAGGCTAGGGCTTCCCCTAGCCTTCAGGCTAGGGCACCCCTAGGCTTCAGGCTAGGGCTCCCCTAGGCTTCAGGCTAGGGCTCCCCTAGCCTTCAGGCTAGGGCACCCCTAGGCTTCAGGCTAGGGCTCCCCTAGGCTTCAGGCTAGGGCTCCCCTAGCCTTCAGGCTAGGGCACCCCTAGGCTTCAGGCTAGGGCTCCCCTAGGCTTCAGGCTAGGGCTCCCCTAGCCTTCAGGCTAGGGCACCCCCTAGGCTTCAGGCTAGGGCTCCCCTAGGCTTCAGGCTAGGGCTCCCCTAGCCTTCAGGCTAGGGCACCCCTAGGCTTCAGGCTAGGGCTCCCCTAGGCTTCAGGCTAGGGCTCCCCTAGCCTTCAGGCTAGGGCACCCCTAGGCTTCAGGCTAGGGCTCCCCTAGGCTTCAGGCTAGGGCTCCCCTAGCCTTCAGGCTAGGGCACCCCTAGGCTTCAGGCTAGGGCTCCCCTAGGCTTCAGGCTAGGGCTCCCCTAGCCTTCAGGCTAGGGCACCCCTAGGCTTCAGGCTAGGGCTCCCCTAGGCTTCAGGCTAGGGCTCCCCTAGCCTTCAGGCTAGGGCACCCCTAGGCTTCAGGCTAGGGCTCCCCTAGGCTTCAGGCTAGGGCTCCCCTAGCCTTCAGGCTAGGGCACCCCTAGGCTTCAGGCTAGGGCTCCCCTAGGCTTCAGGCTAGGGCTCCCCTAGCCTTCAGGCTAGGGCACCCCTAGGCTTCAGGCTAGGGCTCCCCTAGGCTTCAGGCTAGGGCTCCCCTAGCCTTCAGGCTAGGGCACCCCTAGGCTTCAGGCTAGGGCTCCCCTAGGCTTCAGGCTAGGGCTCCCCTAGCCTTCAGGCTAGGGCACCCCTAGGCTTCAGGCTAGGGCTCCCCTAGGCTTCAGGCTAGGGCTCCCCTAGCCTTCAGGCTAGGGCACCCCTAGGCTTCAGGCTAGGGCTCCCCTAGGCTTCAGGCTAGGGCTCCCCTAGCCTTCAGGCTAGGGCACCCCTAGGCTTCAGGCTAGGGCTCCCCTAGGCTTCAGGCTAGGGCTCCCCTAGCCTTCAGGCTAGGGCACCCCTAGGCTTCAGGCTAGGGCTCCCCTAGGCTTCAGGCTAGGGCTCCCCTAGCCTTCAGGCTAGGGCACCCCTAGGCTTCAGGCTAGGGCTCCCCTAGGCTTCAGGCTAGGGCTCCCCTAGCCTTCAGGCTAGGGCACCCCTAGGCTTCAGGCTAGGGCTCCCCTAGGCTTCAGGCTAGGGCTCCCCTAGCCTTCAGGCTAGGGCACCCCTAGGCTTCAGGCTAGGGCTCCCCTAGGCTTCAGGCTAGGGCTCCCCTAGCCTTCAGGCTAGGGCACCCCTAGGCTTCAGGCTAGGGCTCCCCTAGGCTTCAGGCTAGGGCTCCCCTAGCCTTCAGGCTAGGGCACCCCTAGGCTTCAGGCTAGGGCTCCCCTAGGCTTCAGGCTAGGGCTCCCCTAGCCTTCAGGCTAGGGCACCCCTAGGCTTCAGGCTAGGGCTCCCCTAGGCTTCAGGCTAGGGCTCCCCTAGCCTTCAGGCTAGGGCACCCCTAGGCTTCAGGCTAGGGCTCCCCTAGGCTTCAGGCTAGGGCTCCCCTAGCCTTCAGGCTAGGGCACCCCTAGGCTTCAGGCTAGGGCTCCCCTAGGCTTCAGGCTAGGGCTCCCCTAGCCTTCAGGCTAGGGCACCCCTAGGCTTCAGGCTAGGGCTCCCCTAGGCTTCAGGCTAGGGCTCCCCTAGCCTTCAGGCTAGGGCACCCCTAGGCTTCAGGCTAGGGCTCCCCCTAGGCTTCAGGCTAGGGCTCCCCTAGCCTTCAGGCTAGGGCACCCCTAGGCTTCAGGCTAGGGCTCCCCTAGGCTTCAGGCTAGGGCTCCCCTAGCCTTCAGGCTAGGGCACCCCTAGGCTTCAGGCTAGGGCTCCCCTAGGCTTCAGGCTAGGGCTCCCCTAGCCTTCAGGCTAGGGCACCCCTAGGCTTCAGGCTAGGGCTCCCCTAGGCTTCAGGCTAGGGCTCCCCTAGCCTTCAGGCTAGGGCACCCCTAGGCTTCAGGCTAGGGCTCCCCTAGGCTTCAGGCTAGGGCTCCCCTAGCCTTCAGGCTAGGGCACCCCTAGGCTTCAGGCTAGGGCTCCCCTAGGCTTCAGGCTAGGGCTCCCCTAGCCTTCAGGCTAGGGCACCCCTAGGCTTCAGGCTAGGGCTCCCCTAGGCTTCAGGCTAGGGCTCCCCTAGCCTTCAGGCTAGGGCACCCCTAGGCTTCAGGCTAGGGCTCCCCTAGGCTTCAGGCTAGGGCTCCCCTAGCCTTCAGGCTAGGGCACCCCTAGGCTTCAGGCTAGGGCTCCCCTAGGCTTCAGGCTAGGGCTCCCCTAGCCTTCAGGCTAGGGCACCCCTAGGCTTCAGGCTAGGGCTCCCCTAGGCTTCAGGCTAGGGCTCCCCTAGCCTTCAGGCTAGGGCACCCCTAGGCTTCAGGCTAGGGCTCCCCTAGGCTTCAGGCTAGGGCTCCCCTAGCCTTCAGGCTAGGGCACCCCTAGGCTTCAGGCTAGGGCTCCCCTAGGCTTCAGGCTAGGGCTCCCCTAGCCTTCAGGCTAGGGCACCCCTAGGCTTCAGGCTAGGGCTCCCCTAGGCTTCAGGCTAGGGCTCCCCTAGCCTTCAGGCTAGGGCACCCCTAGGCTTCAGGCTAGGGCTCCCCTAGGCTTCAGGCTAGGGCTCCCCTAGCCTTCAGGCTAGGGCACCCCTAGGCTTCAGGCTAGGGCTCCCCTAGGCTTCAGGCTAGGGCTCCCCTAGCCTTCAGGCTAGGGCACCCCTAGGCTTCAGGCTAGGGCTCCCCTAGGCTTCAGGCTAGGGCTCCCCTAGCCTTCAGGCTAGGGCACCCCTAGGCTTCAGGCTAGGGCTCCCCTAGGCTTCAGGCTAGGGCTCCCCTAGCCTTCAGGCTAGGGCACCCCTAGGCTTCAGGCTAGGGCTCCCCTAGGCTTCAGGCTAGGGCTCCCCTAGCCTTCAGGCTAGGGCACCCCTAGGCTTCAGGCTAGGGCTCCCCTAGGCTTCAGGCTAGGGCTCCCCTAGCCTTCAGGCTAGGGCACCCCTAGGCTTCAGGCTAGGGCTCCCCTAGGCTTCAGGCTAGGGCTCCCCTAGCCTTCAGGCTAGGGCACCCCTAGGCTTCAGGCTAGGGCTCCCCTAGGCTTCAGGCTAGGGCTCCCCTAGCCTTCAGGCTAGGGCACCCCTAGGCTTCAGGCTAGGGCTCCCCTAGGCTTCAGGCTAGGGCTCCCCTAGCCTTCAGGCTAGGGCACCCCTAGGCTTCAGGCTAGGGCTCCCCTAGGCTTCAGGCTAGGGCTCCCCTAGCCTTCAGGCAGGGCACCCCTAGGCTTCAGGCTAGGGCTCCCCTAGGCTTCAGGCTAGGGCTCCCCTAGCCTTCAGGCTAGGGCTCCCCTAGGCTTCAGGCTAGGGCTCCCCTAGGCTTCAGGCTAGGGCTCCCCTAGCCTTCAGGCTAGGGCACCCCTAGGCTTCAGGCTAGGGCTCCCCTAGGCTTCAGGCTAGGGCTCCCCTAGCCTTCAGGCTAGGGCACCCCTAGGCTTCAGGCTAGGGCTCCCCTAGGCTTCAGGCTAGGGCTCCCCTAGCCTTCAGGCTAGGGCACCCCTAGGCTTCAGGCTAGGGCTCCCCTAGGCTTCAGGCTAGGGCTCCCCTAGCCTTCAGGCTAGGGCACCCCTAGGCTTCAGGCTAGGGCTCCCCTAGGCTTCAGGCTAGGGCTCCCCTAGCCTTCAGGCTAGGGCACCCCTAGGCTTCAGGCTAGGGCTCCCCTAGGCTTCAGGCTAGGGCTCCCCTAGCCTTCAGGCTAGGGCACCCCTAGGCTTCAGGCTAGGGCTCCCCTAGGCTTCAGGCTAGGGCTCCCCTAGCCTTCAGGCTAGGGCACCCCTAGGCTTCAGGCTAGGGCTCCCCTAGGCTTCAGGCTAGGGCTCCCCTAGCCTTCAGGCTAGGGCACCCCTAGGCTTCAGGCTAGGGCTCCCCTAGGCTTCAGGCTAGGGCTCCCCTAGCCTTCAGGCTAGGGCACCCCTAGGCTTCAGGCTAGGGCTCCCCTAGGCTTCAGGCTAGGGCTCCCCTAGCCTTCAGGCTAGGGCACCCCTAGGCTTCAGGCTAGGGCTCCCCTAGGCTTCAGGCTAGGGCTCCCCTAGCCTTCAGGCTAGGGCACCCCTAGGCTTCAGGCTAGGGCTCCCCTAGGCTTCAGGCTAGGGCTCCCCTAGCCTTCAGGCTAGGGCACCCCTAGGCTTCAGGCTAGGGCTCCCCTAGGCTTCAGGCTAGGGCTCCCCTAGCCTTCAGGCTAGGGCACCCCTAGGCTTCAGGCTAGGGCTCCCCTAGGCTTCAGGCTAGGGCTCCCCTAGCCTTCAGGCTAGGGCACCCCTAGGCTTCAGGCTAGGGCTCCCCTAGGCTTCAGGCTAGGGCTCCCCTAGCCTTCAGGCTAGGGCACCCCTAGGCTTCAGGCTAGGGCTCCCCTAGGCTTCAGGCTAGGGCTCCCCTAGCCTTCAGGCTAGGGCACCCCTAGGCTTCAGGCTAGGGCTCCCCTAGGCTTCAGGCTAGGGCTCCCCTAGCCTTCAGGCTAGGGCACCCCTAGGCTTCAGGCTAGGGCTCCCCTAGGCTTCAGGCTAGGGCTCCCCTAGCCTTCAGGCTAGGGCACCCCTAGGCTTCAGGCTAGGGCTCCCCTAGGCTTCAGGCTAGGGCTCCCCTAGCCTTCAGGCTAGGGCACCCCTAGGCTTCAGGCTAGGGCTCCCCTAGGCTTCAGGCTAGGGCTCCCCTAGCCTTCAGGCTAGGGCACCCCTAGGCTTCAGGCTAGGGCTCCCCTAGGCTTCAGGCTAGGGCTCCCCTAGCCTTCAGGCTAGGGCACCCCTAGGCTTCAGGCTAGGGCTCCCCTAGGCTTCAGGCTAGGGCTCCCCTAGCCTTCAGGCTAGGGCACCCCTAGGCTTCAGGCTAGGGCTCCCCTAGGCTTCAGGCTAGGGCTCCCCTAGCCTTCAGGCTAGGGCACCCCTAGGCTTCAGGCTAGGGCTCCCCTAGGCTTCAGGCTAGGGCTCCCCTAGCCTTCAGGCTAGGGCACCCCTAGGCTTCAGGCTAGGGCTCCCCTAGGCTTCAGGCTAGGGCTCCCCTAGCCTTCAGGCTAGGGCACCCCTAGGCTTCAGGCTAGGGCTCCCCTAGGCTTCAGGCTAGGGCTCCCCTAGCCTTCAGGCTAGGGCACCCCTAGGCTTCAGGCTAGGGCTCCCCTAGGCTTCAGGCTAGGGCTCCCCTAGCCTTCAGGCTAGGGCACCCCTAGGCTTCAGGCTAGGGCTCCCCTAGGCTTCAGGCTAGGGCTCCCCTAGCCTTCAGGCTAGGGCACCCCTAGGCTTCAGGCTAGGGCTCCCCTAGGCTTCAGGCTAGGGCTCCCCTAGCCTTCAGGCTAGGGCACCCCTAGGCTTCAGGCTAGGGCTCCCCTAGGCTTCAGGCTAGGGCTCCCCTAGCCTTCAGGCTAGGGCACCCCTAGGCTTCAGGCTAGGGCTCCCCTAGGCTTCAGGCTAGGGCTCCCCTAGCCTTCAGGCTAGGGCACCCCTAGGCTTCAGGCTAGGGCTCCCCTAGGCTTCAGGCTAGGGCTCCCCTAGCCTTCAGGCTAGGGCACCCCTAGGCTTCAGGCTAGGGCTCCCCTAGGCTTCAGGCTAGGGCTCCCCTAGCCTTCAGGCTAGGGCACCCCTAGGCTTCAGGCTAGGGCTCCCCTAGGCTTCAGGCTAGGGCTCCCCTAGCCTTCAGGCTAGGGCACCCCTAGGCTTCAGGCTAGGGCTCCCCTAGGCTTCAGGCTAGGGCTCCCCTAGCCTTCAGGCTAGGGCACCCCTAGGCTTCAGGCTAGGGCTCCCCTAGGCTTCAGGCTAGGGCTCCCCTAGCCTTCAGGCTAGGGCACCCCTAGGCTTCAGGAGGGCACCCCTAGGCTTCAGGCTAGGGCTCCCCTAGGCTTCAGGCTAGGGCTCCCCTAGCCTTCAGGCTAGGGCACCCCTAGGCTTCAGGCTAGGGCTCCCCTAGGCTTCAGGCTAGGGCTCCCCTAGCCTTCAGGCTAGGGCACCCCTAGGCTTCAGGCTAGGGCTCCCCTAGGCTTCAGGCTAGGGCTCCCCTAGCCTTCAGGCTAGGGCACCCCTAGGCTTCAGGCTAGGGCTCCCCTAGGCTTCAGGCTAGGGCTCCCCTAGCCTTCAGGCTAGGGCACCCCTAGGCTTCAGGCTAGGGCTCCCCTAGGCTTCAGGCTAGGGCTCCCCTAGCCTTCAGGCTAGGGCACCCCTAGGCTTCAGGCTAGGGCTCCCCTAGGCTTCAGGCTAGGGCTCCCCTAGCCTTCAGGCTAGGGCACCCCTAGGCTTCAGGCTAGGGCTCCCCTAGGCTTCAGGCTAGGGCTCCCCTAGCCTTCAGGCTAGGGCACCCCTAGGCTTCAGGCTAGGGCTCCCCTAGGCTTCAGGCTAGGGCTCCCCTAGCCTTCAGGCTAGGGCACCCCTAGGCTTCAGGCTAGGGCTCCCCTAGGCTTCAGGCTAGGGCTCCCCTAGCCTTCAGGCTAGGGCACCCCTAGGCTTCAGGCTAGGGCTCCCCTAGGCTTCAGGCTAGGGCTCCCCTAGCCTTCAGGCTAGGGCACCCCTAGGCTTCAGGCTAGGGCTCCCCTAGGCTTCAGGCTAGGGCTCCCCTAGCCTTCAGGCTAGGGCACCCCTAGGCTTCAGGCTAGGGCTCCCCTAGGCTTCAGGCTAGGGCTCCCCTAGCCTTCAGGCTAGGGCACCCCTAGGCTTCAGGCTAGGGCTCCCCTAGGCTTCAGGCTAGGGCTCCCCTAGCCTTCAGGCTAGGGCACCCCTAGGCTTCAGGCTAGGGCTCCCCTAGGCTTCAGGCTAGGGCTCCCCTAGCCTTCAGGCTAGGGCACCCCTAGGCTTTAGGCTAGGGCTCCCCTAGGCTTCAGGCTAGGGCTCCCCTAGCCTTCAGGCTAGGGCACCCCTAGGCTTTAGGCTAGGGCTCCCCTAGGCTTCAGGCTAGGGCTCCCCTAGCCTTCAGGCTAGGGCACCCCTAGGCTTTAGGCTAGGGCTCCCCTAGGCTTCAGGCTAGGGCTCCCCTAGCCTTCAGGCTAGGGCACCCCTAGGCTTTAGGCTAGGGCTCCCCTAGGCTTCAGGCTAGGGCTCCCCTAGCCTTCAGGCTAGGGCACCCCTAGGCTTTAGGCTAGGGCTCCCCTAGGCTTCAGGCTAGGGCTCCCCTAGCCTTCAGGCTAGGGCACCCCTAGGCTTTAGGCTAGGGCTCCCCTAGGCTTCAGGCTAGGGCTCCCCTAGCCTTCAGGCTAGGGCACCCCTAGGCTTTAGGCTAGGGCTCCCCTAGGCTTCAGGCTAGGGCTCCCCTAGCCTTCAGGCTAGGGCACCCCTAGGCTTTAGGCTAGGGCTCCCCTAGGCTTCAGGCTAGGGCTCCCCTAGCCTTCAGGCTAGGGCACCCCTAGGCTTTAGGCTAGGGCTCCCCTAGGCTTCAGGCTAGGGCTCCCCTAGCCTTCAGGCTAGGGCACCCCTAGGCTTTAGGCTAGGGCTCCCCTAGGCTTCAGGCTAGGGCTCCCCTAGCCTTCAGGCTAGGGCACCCCTAGGCTTTAGGCTAGGGCTCCCCTAGGCTTCAGGCTAGGGCTCCCCTAGCCTTCAGGCTAGGGCACCCCTAGGCTTTAGGCTAGGGCTCCCCTAGGCTTCAGGCTAGGGCTCCCCTAGCCTTCAGGCTAGGGCACCCCTAGGCTTTAGGCTAGGGCTCCCCTAGGCTTCAGGCTAGGGCTCCCCTAGGCTTCAGGCTAGGGCACCCCTAGGCTTTAGGCTAGGGCTCCCCTAGGCTTCAGGCTAGGGCTCCCCTAGGCTTCAGGCTAGGGCACCCCTAGGCTTTAGGCTAGGGCTCCCCTAGGCTTCAGGCTAGGGCTCCCCTAGGCTTCAGGCTAGGGCACCCCTAGGCTTTAGGCTAGGGCTCCCCTAGGCTTCAGGCTAGGGCTCCCCTAGGCTTCAGGCTAGGGCACCCCTAGGCTTTAGGCTAGGGCTCCCCTAGGCTTCAGGCTAGGGCTCCCCTAGGCTTCAGGCTAGGGCACCCCTAGGCTTTAGGCTAGGGCTCCCCTAGCTTCAGGCTAGGGCTCCCCTAGGCTTCAGGCTAGGGCTCCCCTAGGCTTAAGGCTAGGGCTCCCCTAGCCTTCAGGCTAGGGCTCCCCTAGGCTTCAGGCTAGGGCTCCCCTAGGCTAAGGCTAGGGCTCCCCTAGCCTTCAGGCTAGGGCTCCCCTAGGCTTCAGGCTAGGGCTCCCCTAGGCTAAGGCTAGGGCTCCCCTAGCCTTCAGGCTAGGGCACCCCTAGGCTTCAGGCTAGGGCTCCCCTAGGCTAAGGCTAGGGCTCCCCTAGCCTTCAGGCTAGGGCACCCCTAGGCTTCAGGCTAGGGCTCCCCTAGGCTAAGGCTAGGGCTCCCCTAGGCTAAGGCTAGGGCTCCCTAGCCTTCAGGCTAGGGCACCCCTAGGCTTCAGGCTAGGGCTCCCCTAGGCTAAGGCTACGGCTCCCCTAGCCTTCAGGCTAGGGCACCCCTAGGCTTCAGGCTAGGGCTCCCCTAGGCTAAGGCTACGGCTCCCCTAGCCTTCAGGCTAGGGCACCCCTAGGCTTCAGGCTAGGGCTCCCCTAGGCTAAGGCTACGGCTCCCCTAGCCTTCAGGCTAGGGCACCCCTAGGCTTCAGGCTAGGGCTCCCCTAGGCTAAGGCTACGGCTCCCCTAGCCTTCAGGCTAGGGCACCCCTAGGCTTCAGGCTAGGGCTCCCCTAGGCTAAGGCTACGGCTCCCCTAGCCTTCAGGCTAGGGCACCCCTAGGCTTCAGGCTAGGGCTCCCCTAGGCTAAGGCTACGGCTCCCCTAGCCTTCAGGCTAGGGCACCCCTAGGCTTCAGGCTAGGGCTCCCCTAGGCTAAGGCTACGGCTCCCCTAGCCTTCAGGCTAGGGCACCCCTAGGCTTCAGGCTAGGGCTCCCCTAGGCTAAGGCTACGGCTCCCCTAGCCTTCAGGCTAGGGCACCCCTAGGCTTCAGGCTAGGGCTCCCCTAGGCTAAGGCTACGGCTCCCCTAGCCTTCAGGCTAGGGCACCCCTAGGCTTCAGGCTAGGGCTCCCCTAGGCTAAGGCTACGGCTCCCCTAGCCTTCAGGCTAGGGCACCCCTAGGCTTCAGGCTAGGGCTCCCCTAGGCTAAGGCTACGGCTCCCCTAGCCTTCAGGCTAGGGCACCCCTAGGCTTCAGGCTAGGGCTCCCCTAGGCTAAGGCTACGGCTCCCCTAGCCTTCAGGCTAGGGCACCCCTAGGCTTCAGGCTAGGGCTCCCCTAGGCTAAGGCTACGGCTCCCCTAGCCTTCAGGCTAGGGCACCCCTAGGCTTCAGGCTAGGGCTCCCCTAGGCTAAGGCTACGGCTCCCCTAGCCTTCAGGCTAGGGCACCCCTAGGCTTCAGGCTAGGGCTCCCCTAGGCTAAGGCTACGGCTCCCCTAGCCTTCAGGCTAGGGCACCCCTAGGCTTCAGGCTAGGGCTCCCCTAGGCTAAGGCTACGGCTCCCCTAGCCTTCAGGCTAGGGCACCCCTAGGCTTCAGGCTAGGGCTCCCCTAGGCTAAGGCTACGGCTCCCCTAGCCTTCAGGCTAGGGCACCCCTAGGCTTCAGGCTAGGGCTCCCCTAGGCTAAGGCTACGGCTCCCCTAGCCTTCAGGCTAGGGCACCCCTAGGCTTCAGGCTAGGGCTCCCCTAGGCTAAGGCTACGGCTCCCCTAGCCTTCAGGCTAGGGCACCCCTAGGCTTCAGGCTAGGGCTCCCCTAGGCTAAGGCTACGGCTCCCCTAGCCTTCAGGCTAGGGCACCCCTAGGCTTCAGGCTAGGGCTCCCCTAGGCTAAGGCTACGGCTCCCCTAGCCTTCAGGCTAGGGCACCCCTAGGCTTCAGGCTAGGGCTCCCCTAGGCTAAGGCTACGGCTCCCCTAGCCTTCAGGCTAGGGCACCCCTAGGCTTCAGGCTAGGGCTCCCCTAGGCTAAGGCTACGGCTCCCCTAGCCTTCAGGCTAGGGCACCCCTAGGCTCAGGCTAGGGCCTAGGCTAAGCTACGGCTCCCCTAGCCTTCAGGCTAGGGCACCCCTAGGCTTTGGGCTCCCCTAGGCTAAGGCTACGGCTCCCCCAGCCTTCAGGCTAGGCACCCCTAGGCTTTGGGCTCCCCTAGGCTAAGGCTACGGCTCCCCCAGCCTTCAGGCTAGGGCACCCCTAGGCTTTGGGCTCCCCTAGGCTAAGGCTACGGCTCCCCCAGCCTTCAGGCTAGGGCACCCCTAGGCTTTAGGCTCCCCTAGGCTAAGGCTACGGCTCCCCCAGCCTTCAGGCTAGGGCACCCCTAGGCTTTAGGCTCCCCTAGGCTAAGGCTACGGCTCCCCCAGCCTTCAGGCTAGGGCACCCCTAGGCTTTAGGCTCCCCTAGGCTAAGGCTACGGCTCCCCCAGCCTTCAGGCTAGGGCACCCCTAGGCTTTAGGCTCCCCTAGGCTAAGGCTACGGCTCCCCCAGCCTTCAGGCTAGGGCACCCCTAGGCTTTAGGGTCCCCTAGGCTAAGGCTACGGCTCCCCCAGCCTTCAGGCTAGGGCACCCCTAGGCTTTAGGCTACGGCTCCCCTAGGCTATGCTAGGGCTCCCCTAGCCTTCAGGCTAGGGCACCCCTAGGCTTTAGGCTAGGGCTCCCCTAGGCTAAGGCTAGGGCTCCCCTAGCCTTCAGGCTAGGGCACCCCTAGGCTTTAGGCTAGGGCTCCCCTAAGCTAAGGCTAGGGCTCCCCTAGCCTTCAGGCTAGGGCACCCCTAGGCTTTAGGCTAGGGCTCCCCTAGGCTAAGGCTAGGGCTCCCCTAGCCTTCAGGCTAGGGCACCCCTAGGCTTTAGGCTCCCCTAGGCTAAGGCTAGGGCTACCCTAGCCTTCAGGCTAGGGCACCCCTAGGCTTTAGGCTAGGGCTCCCCTAGGCTAAGGCTAGGGCTCCCCTAGCCTTCAGGCTAGGGCACCCCTAGGCTTTAGGCTAGGGCTCCCCTAGGCTAAGGCTAGGGCTCCCCTAGCCTTCAGGCTAGGGCACCCCTAGGCTTTAGGCTAGGGCTCCCCTAGGCTAAGGCTAGGGCTCCCCTAGCCTTCAGGCTAGGGCACCCCTAGGCTTTAGGCTAGGGCTCCCCTAGGCTAAGGCTAGGGCTCCCCTAGCCTTCAGGCTAGGGCACCCCTAGGCTTTAGGCTAGGGCTCCCCTAGGCTAAGGCTAGGGCTCCCCTAGCCTTCAGGCTAGGGCACCCCTAGGCTTTAGGCTAGGGCTCCCCTAGGCTAAGGCTAGGGCTCCCCTAGCCTTCAGGCTAGGGCACCCCTAGGCTTTAGGCTAGGGCTCCCCTAGGCTAAGGCTAGGGCTCCCCTAGCCTTCAGGCTAGGGCACCCCTAGCCTTTAGGCTAGGGCTCCCCTAGGCTAAGGCTAGGACTCCCCTAGCCTTCAGGCTAGGGCACCCCTAGGCTTTAGGCTAGGGCTCCCCTGGCCTTCAGGCTAGGGCACCCCTAGGCTTTAGGCTCCCCTAGGCTAAGGCTAGGGCTCCCCTGGCCTTCAGGCTAGGGCACCCCTAGGCTTTAGGCTCCCCTAGGCTAACGCTAGGGCTCCCCTGGCCTTCAGGCTAGGGCACCCCTTGGCTTTAGGCTCCCCTAGGCTAAGGCTAGGGCTCCCCTGGCCTTCAGGCTAGGGCACCCGTATGGCTTTAGGCTCCCCTAGGCTAAGGCTAGGGCTCCCCTGGCCTTCAGGCTGGGGCACCCCTAGGCTTTAGGCTCCCCTAGGCTAAGGCTAGGTCTCCCCTGGCCTTCAGGCTAGGGCACCCCTAGGCTTTAGGCTCCCCTAGGCTAAGGCTAGGACTCCCCGGGCCTTCAGGCTAGGGCACCCCTAGGCTTTAGGCTCCCCTAGGCTAAGGCTAGGGCTCCCCTGGCCTTCAGGCTAGGGCACCCCTAGGCTTTAGGCTCCCCTAGGCTAAGGCTAGGGCTCCCCTGGCCTTCAGGCTAGGGCACCCCTAGGCTTTAGGCTCCCCTAGGCTAAGGCTAGGGCTCCCCTGGCCTTCAGGCTAGGGCACCCCTAGGCTTTAGGCTCCCCTAGGCTAAGGCTAGGGCTCCCCTGGCCTTCAGGCTAGGGCACCCCTAGGCTTTAGGCTCCCCTAGGCTAAGGCTAGGGCTCCCCTGGCCTTCAGGCTAGGGCACCCCTAGGCTTTAGGCTCCCCTAGGCTAAGGCTAGGGCTCCCCTGGCCTTCAGGCTAGGGCACCCCTAGGCTTAAGGCTCCCCTAGGCTAAGGCTAGGGCTCCCCTGGCCTTCAGGCTAGGTCTCCCCTAGGCTTTAGGCTCCCCTAGGCTAAGGCTAGGGCTCCCCTGGCCTTCAGGCTAGGGCACCCCTAGGCTTTAGGCTCCCCTAGGCTAAGGCTAGGGCTTCCCTGGCCTTCAGGCTAGGGCACCCCTAGGCTTTAGGCTCCCCTAGGCTAAGGCTAGGGCTCCCCTGGCCTCCAGGCTAGGGCACCCCTAGGCTTTAGGCTCCCCTAGGCTAAGGCTAGGGCTCCCCTGGCCTTCAGGCTAGGGCACCCCTAGGCTTTAGGCTCCCCTAGGCTAAGGCTAGGGCTCCCCTGGCCTTCAGGCTAGGGCACCCCTAGGCTTTAGGCTCCCCTAGGCTAAGGCTAGGGCTCCCCTGGACTTCAGGCTAGGGCACCCCTAGGCTTTAGGCTCCCCTAGGCTAAGGCTAGGGCTCCCCTGGCCTTCAGGCTAGGGCACCCCTAGGCTTTAGGCTCCCCTAGGCTAAGGCTAGGGCTCCCCTGGCCTTCAGGCTAGGGCACCCCTAGGCTTTAGGCTCCCCTAGGCTAAGGCTAGGGCTCCCCTGGCCTTCAGGCTAGGGCACCCCTAGGCTTTAGGCTCCCCTAGGCTAAGGCTAGGGCTCCCCTGGCCTTCAGGCTAGGGCACCCCTAGGCTTTAGGCTCCCCTAGGCTAAGGCTAGGGCTCCCCTGGCCTTCAGGCTAGGGCACCCCTAGGCTTTAGGCTCCCCTAGGCTAAGGCTAGGGCTCCCCTGGCCTTCAGGCTAGGGCACCCCTAGGCTTTAGGCTCCCCTAGGCTAAGGCTAGGGCTCCCCTGGCCTTCAGGCTAGGGCACCCCTAGGCTTTAGGCTCCCCTAAGCTAAGGCTAGGGCTCCCCTGGCCTTCAGGCTAGGGCACCCCTAGGCTTTAGGCTCCCCTAGGCTAAGGCTAGGGCTCCCCTGGCCTTCAGGCTAGGGCACCCCTAGGCTTTAGGCTCCCTAATGCTAAGGCTAGGGCTCCCCTAGGCTAAGGCTAGGGCTCCCCTAGCCTTCAGGCTAGGGCACCCCTAGGCTTTAGGCTAGGGCTCCCCTAGGCTAAGGCTAGGGCTCCCCTAGCCTTCAGGCTAGGGCACCCCTAGGCTTTAGGCTAGGGCTCCCGTAGGCTAAGGCTAGGGCTCCCCTAGCCTTCAGGCTAGGGTACCCCTAGGCTTTAGGCTAGGGCTCCCCTAGGCTAAGGCTAGGGCTCCCCTGGCCTTCAGGCTAGGGCACCCCTAGGCTTTAGGCTCCCCTAGGCTAAGGCTAGGGCTCCCCTGGCCTTCAGGCTAGGGCACCCCTAGGCTTAAGGCTCCCCTAGGCTAAGGCTAGGGCTCCCCTGGCCTTCAGGCTAGGGCACCCCTAGGCTTTAGGCTCCCCTAGGCTAAGGCTAGGGCTCCCCTGGCCTTCAGGCTAGGGCACCCCTAGGCTTTAGGCTCCCCTAGGCTAAGGCTAGGGCTACCCTGGCCTTCAGGCTAGGGCACCCCTAGGCTTTAGGCTCCCCTAGGCTAAGGCTAGGGCTCCACTGGCCTTCAGGCTAGGGCACCCCTAGGCTTTAGGCTCCCCTAGGCTAAGGCTAGGGCTCCCCTGGCCTTCAGGCTAGGGCACCCCTAGGCTTTAGGCTCCCCTAGGCTAAGGCTAGGGCTCCCCTGGCCTTCAGGCTAGGGCACCCCTAGGCTTTAGGCTCCCCTAGGCTAAGGCTAGGGCTCCCCTGGCCTTCAGGCTAGGGCACCCCTAGGCTTTAGGCTCCCCTAGGCTAAGGCTAGGGCTCCCCTGGCCTTCAGGCTAGGGCACCCCTAGTCTTTAGGCTCCCCTAGGCTAAGGCTAGGGCTCCCCTGGCCTTCAGGCTAGGGCACCCCTAGGCTTTAGGCTCCCCTAGGCTAAGGCTAGGGCTTCCCTGGCCTTCAGTCTAGGGCACCCCTAGGCTTTAGGCTCCCCTAGGCTAAGGCTAGGGCTCCCCTGGCCTTCAGGCTAGGGCAACCCTAGGCTTTAGGCTCCCCTAGGCTAAGGCTAGGGCTCCCCTGGCCTTCAGGCTAGGGCACCCCTAGGCTTTAGGCTCCCCTAGGCTAAGGCTAGGGCTCCCCTGGCCTTCAGGCTAGGGCACCCCTAGGCTTTAGGCTCCCCTAGGCTAAGGCTAGCGCTCCCCTGGCCTTCAGGCTAGGGCACCCCTAGGCTTTAGGCTCCCCTAGGCTAAGGCTAGGGCTCCCCTGGCCTTCAGGCTAGGGCACCCCTAGGCTTTAGGCTCCCCTAGGCTAAGACTAGGGCTCCCCTGGCCTTCAGGCTAGGGCACCCCTAGGCTTTAGGCTCCCCTAGGCTAAGGCTAGGGCTCCCCTGGCCTTCAGGCTAGGGCACCCCTAGGCTTTAGGCTCCCCTAGGCTAAGGCTAGGGCTCCCCTGGCCTTCAGGCTAGGGCACCCCTAGGCTTTAGGCTCCCCTAGGCTAAGGCTAGGGCTCCCCTGGCCTTCAGGCTAGGGCACCCCTAGGCTTTAGGCTCCCCTAGGCTAAGGCTAGGGCTCCCCTGGCCTTCAGGCTAGGGCACCCCTAGGCTTTAGGCTCCCCTAGGCTAAGGCTAGGGCTCCCCTGGCCTTCAGGCTAGGGCACCACTAGGCTTTAGGCTCCCCTAGGCTAAGGCTAGGGCTCCCCTGGCCTTCTGGCTAGGGCACCCCTAGGCTTTAGGCTCCCCTAGGCTAAGGCTAGGGCTCCCCTGGCCTTCAGGCTAGGGCACCCCTAGGCTTTAGGCTCCCCTAGGCTAAGGCTAGGGCTCCCCTGGCCTTCAGGCTAGGGCACCCCTAGGCTTTAGGCTCCCCTAGGCTAAGGCTAGGGCTCCCCTGGCCTTCAGGCTAGGGCACCCCTAGGCTTTAGGCTCCCCTAGGCTAAGGCTAGGGCTCCCCTGGCCTTCAGGCTAGGGCACCCCTAGGCTTTAGGCTCCCCTAGGCTAAGGCTAGGGCTCCCCTGGCCTTCAGGCTAGTGCACCCCTAGGCTTTAGGCTCCCTAATGCTAAGGCTAGGGCTCCCCTAGGCTAAGGCTAGGGCTCCCCTAGCCTTCAGGCTAGGGCACCCCTAGGCTTAAGGCTCCCCTAGGCTAAGGCTAGGGCTCCCCTAGCCTTCAGGCTAGGGCACCCCTAGGCTTTAGGCTAGGGCTCCCGTAGGCTAAGGCTAGGGCTCCCCTAGCCTTTAGGCTAGGGTACCCCTAGGCTTTAGGCTAGGGCTCCCCTAGGCTAAGGCTAGGGCTCCCCTAGCCTTCAGGCTAGGGCACCCCTAGGCTTTAGGCTAGGGCTCCCCTAGGCTAAGGCTAGGGCTCCCCTAGCCTTCAGGCTAGGGCACCCCTAGGCTTTAGGCTAGGGCTCCCCTAGGCTAAGGCTAGGGCTCCCCTAGCCTTCAGGCTAGGGCACCCCTAGGCTTTAGGCTAGGGCTCCCCTAGGCTAAGGCTAGGGCTCCCCTAGCCTTCAGGCTAGGGCACCCCAGGCTTTAGGCTAGGGCTCCCCTAGGCTAAGGCTAGGGCTCCCCTAGCCTTCAGGCTAGGGCACCCCTAGGCTTTAGGCTAGGGCTCCCCTAGGCTAAGGCTAGGGCTCCCCTAGCCTTCAGGCTAGGGCACCCCTAGGCTTTAGGCTAGGGCTCCCCTAGGCTAAGGCTAGGGCTCCCCTAGCCTTCAGGCTAAGGCACCCCTAGGCTTTAGGCTAGGGCTCCCCTAGGCTAAGGCTAGGGCTCCCCTAGCCTTCAGGCTAGGGCACCCCTAGGCTTTAGGCTAGGGCTCCCCTAGGCTAAGGCTAGGGCTCCCCTAGCCTTCAGGCTAGGGCACCCCTAGGCTAAGGCTAGGGCTCCCCTAGCCTTCAGGCTAGGGCACCCCTAGGCTTCAGGCTAGGGCTCCCCTAGGCTAAGGCTAGGGCTCCCCTAGCCTTCAGGCTAGGGCACCCCTAGGCTTTAGGCTAGGGCTCCCCTAGGCTAAGGCTAGGGCTCCCCTAGCCTTCAGGCTAGGGCACCCCTAGGCTTTAGGCTAGGGCTCCCCTAGGCTAAGGCTAGGGCTCCCCTAGCCTTCAGGCTAGGGCACCCCTAGGCTTTAGGCTAGGGCTCCCCTAGGCTAAGGCTAGGGCTCCCCTAGCCTTCAGGCTAGGGCACCCCTAGGCTTTAGGCTAGGGCTCCCCTAGGCTAAGGCTAGGGCTCCCCTAGCCTTCAGGCTAGGGCACCCCTAGGCTTTAGGCTAGGGCTCCCCTAGGCTAAGGCTAGGGCTCCCCTAGCCTTCAGGCTAGGGCACCCCTAGGCTTTAGGCTCCCCTAGGCTAAGGCTAGGGCTCCCCTAGCCTTCAGGCTAGGGCAACCCTAGGCTTTAGGCTAGGGCTCCCCTAGGCTAAGGCTAGGGCTCCCCTAGCCTTCAGGCTAGGGCACCCCTAGGCTTTAGGCTAGGGCTCCCCTAGGCTAAGGCTTGGGCTCCCCTAGCCTTCAGGCTAGGGCACCCCTAGGCTTTAGGCTAGGGCTCCCCTAGGCTAAGGCTAGGGCTCCCCTAGCCTTCAGGCTAGGGCACCCCTAGGCTTTAGGCTAGGGCTCCCCTAGGCTAAGGCTAGGGCTCCCCTAGCCTTCAGGCTAGGGCAACCCTAGGCTTTAGGCTAGGGCTCCCCTAGGCTAAGGCTAGGGCTCCCCTAGCCTTCAGGCTAGGGCACCCCTAGGCTTTAGGCTAGGGCTCCCCTAGGCTAAGGCTAGGGCTCCCCTAGCCTTCAGGCTAGGGCACCCCTAGGCTTTAGGCTAGGGCTCCCCTAGGCTAAGGCTAGGGCTCCCCTAGCCTTCAGGCTAGGGCACCCCTAGGCTTTAGGCTAGGGCTCCCCTAGGCTAAGGCTAGGGCTCCCCTAGCCTTCAGGCTAGGGCACCCCTAGGCTTTAGGCTAGGGCTCCCCTAGGCTAAGGCTAGGGCTCCCCTAGCCTTCAGGCTAGGGCACCCCTAGGCTTTAGGCTAGGGCTCCCCTAGGCTAAGGCTAGGGCTCCCCTAGCCTTCAGGCTAGGGCACCCCTAGGCTTTAGGCTAGGGCTCCCCTAGGCTAAGGCTAGGGCTCCCCTAGCCTTCAGGCTAGGGCACCCCTAGGCTTTAGGCTAGGGCTCCCCTAGGCTAAGGCTAGGGCTCCCCTAGCCTTCAGGCTAGGGCACCCCTAGGCTTTAGGCTAGGGCTCCCCTAGGCTAAGGCTAGGGCTCCCCTAGCCTTCAGGCTAGGGCACCCCTAGGCTTTAGTCTAGGGCTCCCCTAGGCTAAGGCTAGGGCTCCCCTAGCCTTCAGGCTAGGGCACCCCTAGGCTTTAGGCCAGGGCTCCCCTAGGCTAAGGCTAGGGCTCCCCTAGCCTTCAGGCTAGGGCACCCCTAGGCTTTAGGCCAGGGCTCCCCTAGGCTAAGGCTAGGGCTCCCCTAGCCTTCAGGCTAGGGCACCCCTAGGCTTTAGGCCAGGGCTCCCCTAGGCTAAGGCTAGGGCTCCCCTAGCCTTCAGGCTAGGGCACCCCTAGGCTTTAGGCCAGGGCTCCCCTAGGCTAAGGCTAGGGCTCCCCTAGCCTTCAGGCTAGGGCACCCCTAGGCTTTAGGCCAGGGCTCCCCTAGGCTAAGGCTAGGGCTCCCCTAGCCTTCAGGTTAGGGCACCCCTAGGCTTTAGGCCAGGGCTCCCCTAGGCTAAGGCTAGGGCTCCCCTAGCTTCAGGCTAGGGCACCCCTAGGCTTTAGGCCAGGGCTCCCCTAGGCTAAGGCTAGGGCTCCCCTAGGCTTTAGGCTAGGGCTCCCCTAGGCTAAGGCTAGGGCTCCCCTAGCCTTCAGGCTAGGGCACCCCCAGGCTTTAGGCTCCCCTAGGCTAAGGCTAGGGCTCCCCTAGCCTTCAGGCTAGGGCACCCCTAGGCTTTAGGCTCCCCTAGGCTAAGGCTAGGGCTCCCCTAGCCTTCAGGCTAGGGCACCCCTAGGCTTTAGGCTCCCCTAGGCTAAGGCTAGGGCTCCCCTAGCCTTCAGGCTAGGGCACCCCTAGGCTTTAGGCTAGGGCTCCCCTAGGCTAAGGCTAGGGCTCCCCTCGCCTTCAGGCTAGGGCACCCCTAGCTTTAGGCTAGGGCTCCCCTAGGCTTAGGCTAGGGCTCCGCTCGCCTTCAGGCTAGGGCACCCCTAGGCTTTAGGCTAGGGCTCCCCTAGGCTAAGGCTAGGGCTCCCCTCGCCTTCAGGCTAGGGCACCCCTAGGCTTTAGGCTAGGGCTCCCCTAGGCTAAGGCTAGGGCTCCCCTCGCCTTCAGGCTAGGGCACCCCTAGGCTTTAGGCTAGGGCTCCCCTAGGCTAAGGCTAGGGCTCCCCTCGCCTTCAGGCTAGGGCACCCCTAGGCTTTAGGCTAGGGCTCCCCTAGGCTGAGGCTAGGGCTCCCCTCGCCTTCAGGCTAGGGCACCCCTAGGCTTTAGGCTAGGGCTCCCCTAGGCTGAGGCTAGGGCTCCCCTCGCCTTCAGGCTAGGGCACCCCTAGGCTTTAGGCTAGGGCTCCCCTAGGCTGAGGCTAGGGCTCCCCTCGCCTTCAGGCTAGGGCACCCCTAGGCTTTAGGCTAGGGCTCCCCTAGGCTGAGGCTAGGGCTCCCCTCGCCTTCAGGCTAGGGCACCCCTAGGCTTTAGGCTAGGGCTCCCCTAGGCTGAGGCTAGGGCTCCCCTCGCCTTCAGGCTAGGGCACCCCTAGGCTTTAGGCTAGGGCTCCCCTAGGCTGAGGCTAGGGCTCCCCTCGCCTTCAGGCTAGGGCACCCCTAGGCTTTAGGCTAGGGCTCCCCTAGGCTGAGGCTAGGGCTCCCCTCGCCTTCAGGCTAGGGCACCCCTAGGCTTTAGGCTAGGGCTCCCCTAGGCTGAGGCTAGGGCTCCCCTCGCCTTCAGGCTAGGGCACCCCTAGGCTTTAGGCTAGGGCTCCCCTAGGCTGAGGCTAGGGCTCCCCTCGCCTTCAGGCTTGGGCACCCCTAGGCTTTAGGCTAGGGCTCCCCTAGGCTGAGGCTAGGGCTCACCTCGCCTTCAGGCTAGGGCACCCCTAGGCTTTAGGCTAGGGCTCCCCTAGGCTGAGGCTAGGGCTCCCCTCGCCTTCAGGCTAGGGCACCCCTAGGCTTTAGGCTAGGGCTCCCCTAGGCTGAGGCTAGGGCTCCCCTCGCCTTCAGGCTAGGGCACCCCTAGGCTTTAGGCTAGGGCTCCCCTAGGCTGAGGCTAGGGCTCCCCTCGCCTTCAGGCTAGGGCACCCCTAGGCTTTAGGCTAGGGCTCCCCTAGGCTGAGGCTAGGGCTCCCCTCGCCTTCAGGCTAGGGCACCCCTAGGCTTTAGGCTAGGGCTCCCCTAGGCTGAGGCTAGGGCTCCCCTCGCCTTCAGGCTAGCGCACCCCTAGGCTTTACGCTAGGGCTCCCCTAGGCTGAGGCTAGGGCTCCCCTCGCCTTCAGGTTAGGGCACCCCTAGGCTTTAGGCTAGGGCTCCCCTAGGCTAAGGCTAGGGCTCCCCTCGCCTTCAGGCTAGGGCACCCCTAGGCTTTAGGCTAGGGCTCCCCTAGGCTAAGGCTAGGGCTCCCCTCGCCTTCAGGCTAGGGCACCCCTAGGCTTTAGGCTAGGGCTCCCCTAGGCTAAGGCTAGGGCTCCCCTCGCCTTCAGGCTAGGGCACCCCTAGGCTTTAGGCTAGGGCTCCCCTAGGCTAAGGCTAGGGCTCCCCTCGCCTTCAGGCTAGGGCACCCCTAGGCTTTAGGCTAGGGCTCCCCTAGGCTAAGGCTAGGGCTCCCCTCGCCTTCAGGCTAGGGCACCCCTAGGCTTTAGGCTAGGGCTCCCCTAGGCTAAGGCTAGGGCTCCCCTCGCCTTCAGGCTAGGGCACCCCTAGGCTTTAGGCTAGGGCTCCCGTAGGCTAAGGCTAGGGCTCCCCTCGCCTTCAGGCTAGGGCACCCCTAGGCTTTAGGCTAAGGCTCCCGTAGGCTAAGGCTAGGGCTCCCCTCGCCTTCAGGCTAGGGCACCCCTAGGCTTTAGGCTAGGGCTCCCCTAGGCTAAGGCTAGGGCTCCCCTAGCCTTCAGGCTAGGGCTACCCCTAGGCTTTAGGCTAGGGCTCCCCTAGGCTAAGGCTAGGGCTCCCCTAGCCTTCAGGCTAGGGCACCCCTAGGCTTTAGGCTAGGGCTCCCCTAGGCTAAGGCTAGGGCTCCCCTAGCCTTCAGGCTAGGGCACCCCTAGGCTTTAGGCTAGGGCTCCCCTAGGCTAAGGCTAGGGCTCCCCTAGCCTTCAGGCTAGGGCACCCCTAGGCTTTAGGCTAGGGCTCCCCTAGGCTAAGGCTAGGGCTCCCCTAGCCTTCAGGCTAGGGCACAACTAGGCTTTAGGCTAGGGCTCCCCTAGGCTAAGGCTAGGGCTCCCCTAGCCTTCAGGCTAGGGCACCCCTAGGCTTTAGGCTAGGGCTCCCCTAGGCTAAGGCTAGGGCTCCCCTAGCCTTCAGGCTAGGGCACCCCTAGGCTTTAGGCTCGGGCTCCCCTAGGCTAAGGCTAGGGCTCCCCTAGCCTTCAGGCTAGGGCACCCCTAGGCTTTAGGCTAGGGCTCCCCTAGGCTAAGGCTAGGGCTCCCCTAGCCTTCAGCTAGGGCACCCCTAGGCTTTAGGCTAGGGCTCCCCTAGGCTAAGGCTAGGGCTCCCCTAGCCTTCAGGCTAGGGCACCTCTAGGCTTTAGGCTAGGGCTCCCCTAGGCTAAGGCTAGGGCTCCCCTAGCCTTCAGGCTAGGGCACCCCTAGGCTTTAGGCTAGGGATCACCTAGGCTAAGGCTAGGGATCCCCTAGCCTTCAGGCTAGGGCTCCCCTAGGCTTTAGGCTAGGGCTCCCCTAGGCTAAGGCTAGGGCTCCCCTAGCCTTCAGACTAGGGCACCCCTAGGCTTTAGGCTAGGGCTCCCCTAGGCTAAGGCTAGGGCTCCCCTAGCCTTCAGGCTAGGGCACCCCTAGGCTTTAGGCTAGGGCTCCCCTAGGCTAAGGCTAGGGCTCCCCTAGCCTTCAGGCTAGGGCACCCCTAGGCTTTAGGCTAGGGCTCCCCTAGGCTAAGGCTAGGGCTCCCCTAGCCTTCAGGCTAGGGCACAACTAGGCTTTAGGCTAGGGCTCCCCTAGGCTGAGGCTAGGGCTCCCCTCGCCTTCAGGCTAGGGCACCCCTAGGCTTTAGGCTAGGGCTCCCCTAGGCTGAGGCTAGGGCTCCCCTCGCCTTCAGGCTAGCGCACCCCTAGGCTTTACGCTAGGGCTCCCCTAGGCTAAGGCTAGGGCTCCCCTCGCCTTCAGGTTAGGGCACCCCTAGGCTTTAGGCTAGGGCTCCCCTAGGCTAAGGCTAGGGCTCCCCTCGCCTTCAGGCTAGGGCACCCCTAGGCTTTAGGCTAGGGCTCCCCTAGGCTAAGGCTAGGGCTCCCCTCGCCTTCAGGCTAGGGCACCCCTAGGCTTTAGGCTAGGGCTCCCCTAGGCTAAGGCTAGGGCTCCCCTCGCCTTCAGGCTAGGGCACCCCTAGGCTTTAGGCTAGGGCTCCCCTAGGCTAAGGCTAGGGCTCCCCTCGCCTTCAGGCTAGGGCACCCCTAGGCTTTAGGCTAGGGCTCCCCTAGGCTAAGGCTAGGGCTCCCCTCGCCTTCAGGCTAGGGCACCCCTAGGCTTTAGGCTAGGGCTCCCGTAGGCTAAGGCTAGGGCTCCCCTCGCCTTCAGGCTAGGGCACCCCTAGGCTTTAGGCTAGGGCTCCCGTAGGCTAAGGCTAGGGCTCCCCTCGCCTTCAGGCTAGGGCACCCCTAGGCTTTAGGCTAGGGCTCCCCTAGGCTAAGGCTAGGGCTCCCCTCTCCTTCAGGCTAGGGCACCCCTAGGCTTTAGGCTAGGGCTCCCCTAGGCTAAGGCTAGGGCTCCCCTAGCCTTCAGGCTAGGGCACCCCTAGGCTTTAGGCTAGGGCTCCCCTAGGCTAAGGCTAGGGCTCCCCTAGCCTTCAGGCTAGGGCACCCCTAGGCTTTAGGCTAGGGCTCCCCTAGGCTAAGGCTAGGGCTCCCCTAGCCTTCAGGCTAGGGCACCCCTAGGCTTTAGGCTAGGGCTCCCCTAGGCTAAGGCTAGGGCTCCCCTAGCCTTCAGGCTAGGGCACAACTAGGCTTTAGGCTAGGGCTCCCCTAGGCTAAGGCTAGGGCTCCCCTAGCCTTCAGGCTAGGGCACCCCTAGGCTTTAGGCTAGGGCTCCCCTAGGCTAAGGCTAGGGCTCCCCTAGCCTTCAGGCTAGGGCACCCCTAGGCTTTAGGCTCGGGCTCCCATAGGCTAAGGCTAGGGCTCCCCTAGCCTTCAGGCTAGGGCACCCCTAGGCTTTAGGCTAGGGCTCCCCTAGGCTAAGGCTAGGGCTCCCCTAGCCTTCAGCTAGGGCACCCCTAGGCTTTAGGCTAGGGCTCCCCTAGGCTAAGGCTAGGGCTCCCCTAGCCTTCAGGCTAGGGCACCTCTAGGCTTTAGGCTAGGGCTCCCCTAGGCTAAGGCTAGGGCTCCCCTAGCCTTCAGGCTAGGGCACCCCTAGGCTTTAGGCTAGGGATCACCTAGGCTAAGGCTAGGGCTCCCCTAGCCTTCAGGCTAGGGCTCCCCTAGGCTTTAGGCTAGGGCTCCCCTAGGCTAAGGCTAGGGCTCCCCTAGCCTTCAGACTAGGGCACCCCTAGGCTTTAGGCTAGGGCTCCCCTAGGCTAAGGCTAGGGCTCCCCTAGCCTTCAGGCTAGGGCACCCCTAGGCTTTAGGCTAGGGCTCCCCTAGGCTAAGGCTAGGGCTCCCCTAGCCTTCAGGCTAGGGCACCTCTAGGCTTTAGGCTCCCCTAGGCTAAGGCTAGGGCTCCCCTAGCCTTCAGGCTAGGGCACCCCTAGGCTTTAGGCTCCCCTAGGCTAAGGCTAGGGCTCCCCTAGCCTTCAGGCTAGGGCATCCCTAGGCTTTAGGCTCGGGCTCCCCTAGGCTAAGGCTAGGGCTCCCCTAGCCTTCAGGCTAGGGCACCCCTAGGCTTTAGGCTCGGGCTCCCCTAGGCTAAGGCTAGGGCTCCCCTAGCCTTCAGGCTAGGGCACCCCTAGGCTTTAGGCTCGGGCTCCCCTAGGCTAAGGCTAGGGCTCCCCTAGCCTTCAGGCTAGGGCACCCCTAGGCTTTAGGCTCGGGCTCCCCTAGGCTAAGGCTAGGGCTCCCCTAGCCTTCAGGCTAGGGCACCCCTAGGCTTTAGGCTCGCGCTCCCCTAGGCTAAGGCTAGGGCTCCCCTAGCCTTCAGGCTAGGGCACCCCTAGGCTTTAGGCTCGGGCTCCCCTAGGCTAAGGCTAGGGCTCCCCTAGCCTTCAGGCTAGGGCACCCCTAGGCTTTAGGCTCGGGCTCCCCTAGGCTAAGGCTAGGGCTCCCCTAGCCTTCAGGCTAGGGCACCCCTAGGCTTTAGGCTCGGGCTCCCCTAGGCTAAGGCTAGGGCTCCCCTAGCCTTCAGGCTAGGGCACCCCTAGGCTTTAGGCTCGGGCTCCCCTAGGCTAAGGCTAGGGCTCCCCTAGCCTTCAGGCTAGGGCACCCCTAGGCTTTAGGCTCGGGCTCCCCTAGGCTAAGGCTAGGGCTCCCCTAGCCTTCAGGCTAGGGCACCCCTAGGCTTTAGGCTCGGGCTCCCCTAGGCTAAGGCTAGGGCTCCCCTAGCCTTCAGGCTAGGGCACCCCTAGGCTTTAGGCTCGGGCTCCCCTAGGCTAAGGCTAGGGCTCCCCTAGCCTTCAGGCTAGGGCACCCCTAGGCTTTAGGCTCGGGCTCCCCTAGGCTAAGGCTAGGGCTCCCCTAGCCTTCAGGCTAGGGCACCCCTAGGCTTTAGGCTCGGGCTCCCCTAGGCTAAGGCTAGGGCTCCCCTAGCCTTCAGGCTAGGGCACCCCTAGGCTTTAGGCTCGGGCTCCCCTAGGCTAAGGCTAGGGCTCCCCTAGCCTTCAGGCTAGGGCACCCCTAGGCTTTAGGCTCGGGCTCCCCTAGGCTAAGGCTAGGGCTCCCCTAGCCTTCAGGCTAGGGCAACCCTAGGCTTTAGGCTCGGGCTCCCCTAGGCTAAGGCTAGGGCTCCCCTAGCCTTCAGGCTAGGGCACCCCTAGGCTTTAGGCTCGGGCTCCCCTAGGCTAAGGCTAGGGCTCCCCTAGCCTTCAGGCTAGGGCACCCCTAGGCTTTAGGCTAGGGCTCCCCTAGGCTAAGGCTCGGGCTCCCCTAGCCTTCAGGCTAGGGCACCCCTAGGCTTTAGGCTAGGGCTCCCCTAGGCTAAGGCTAGGGCTCCCCTAGCCTTCAGGCTAGGGCACCCCTAGGCTTTAGGCTAGGGCTCTCCTAGGCTAAGGCTAGGGCTCCCCTAGCCTTCAGGCTAGGGCACCCCTAGGCTATAGGCTAGGGCTCCCCTAGCCTTCAGGCTAGGGCTCCCCTAGGCTTCAGGCTAGGGCACCCCTAGGCTTTAGGCTAGGGCTCCCCTAGCCTTCAGGCTAGGGCACCCCTAGGCTTCAGGCTAGGGCACCCCTAGGCTTTAGGCTAGGGCTCCCCTAGCCTTCAGGCTAGGGCACCCCTAGGCTTCAGGCTAGGGCTCCCCTAGGCTAAGGCTAGGGCTCCCCTAGGCTAAGGCTAGGGCTCCCCTAGCCTTCAGGCTAGGGCACCCCTAGGCTTCAGGCTAGGGCTCCCCTAGGCTAAGGCTAGGGCTCCCCTAGCCTTCAGGCTAGGGCACCACTAGGCTTCAGGCTAGGGCTCCCCTAGGCTAAGGCTAGGGCTCCCCTAGCCTTCAGGCTAGGGCACCCCTAGGCTTCAGGCTAGGGCTCCCCTAGGCTAAGGCTAGGGCTCCCCTAGCCTTCAGGCTAGGGTACCCCTAGGCTTCAGGCTAGGGCTCCCCTAGGCTAAGGCTAGGGCTCCCCTAGCCTTCAGGCTAGGGCACCCCTAGGCTTCAGGCTAGGGCTCCCCTAGGCTAAGGCTAGGTCTCCCCTAGCCTTCAGGCTAGGGCACCCCTAGGCTTCAGGCTAGGGCTCCCCTAGGCTAAGGCTAGGGCTCCCCTAGCCTTCAGGCTAGGGCACCCCTAGGCTTCAGGCTAGGGCACCCCTAGGCTAAGGCTAGGGCTCCCCTAGCCTTCAGGCTAGGGCACCCCTAGGCTTCAGGCTAGGGCTCCCCTAGGCTAAGGCTAGGGCTCCCCTAGCCTTCAGGCTAGGGCACCCCTAGGCTTCAGGCTAGGGCTCCCCTAGGCTAAGGCTAGGGCTCCCCTAGCCTTCAGGCTAGGGCACCCCTAGGCTTCAGGCTAGGGCTCCCCTAGGCTAAGGCTAGGGCTCCCCTAGTCTTCAGGCTAGGGCACCCCTAGGCTTCAGGCTAGGGCTCCCCTAGGCTAAGGCTAGGGCTCCCCTAGCCTTCAGGCTAGGGCACCATTAGGCTTCAGGCTAGGGCTCCCCTAGGCTAAGGCTAGGGCTCCCCTAGCCTTCAGGCTAGGGCACCCCTAGGCTTCAGGCTAGGGCTCCCCTAGGCTAAGGCTAGGGCTCCCCTAGCCTTCAGGCTAGGGCACCCCTAGGCTTCAGGCTAGGGCTCCCCTAGGCTAAGGCTAGGGCTCCCCTAGCCTTCAGGCTAGGGCACCCCTAGGCTTCAGGCTAGGGCTCCCCTAGGCTAAGGCTAGGGCTCCCCTAGCCTTCAGGCTAGGGCACCCCTAGGCTTCAGGCTAGGGCTCCCCTAGGCTAAGGCTAGGGCTCCCCTAGCCTTCAGGCTAGGGCACCCCTAGGCTTCAGGCTAGGGCTCCCCTAGGCTAAGGCTAGGGCTCCCCTAGCCTTCAGGCTAGGGCACCCCTGGGCTTCAGGCTAGGGCTCCCCTAGGCTAAGGCTAGGGCTCCCCTAGCCTTCAGGCTAGGGCACCCCTAGGCTTCAGGCTAGGGCTCCCCTAGGCTAAGGCTAGGGCTCCCCTAGCCTTCAGGCTAGGGCACCCCTAGGCTTCAGGCTAGGGCTCCCCTAGGCTAAGGCTAGGGCTCCCCTAGCCTTCAGGCTAGGGCACCCCTAGGCTTCAGGCTAGGGCTCCCCTAGGCTAAGGCTAGGGCTCCCCTAGCCTTCAGGCTAGGGCACCCCTAGGCTTCAGGCCAGGGCTCCCCTAGGCTAAGGCTAGGGCTCCCCTAGCCTTCAGGCTAGGGCACCCCTAGGCTTCAGGCCAGGGCTCCCCTAGGCTAACGCTAGGGCTCCCCTAGCCTTCAGGCTAGGGCACCCATAGGCTTCAGGCCAGGGCTCCCCTAGGCTTCAGGCTAGGGCTCCCCTAGCCTTCTGGCTAGGGCACCCCTAGGCTTCAGGCCAGGGCTCCCCTAGGCTAAGGCTAGGGCTCCCCTCGCCTTCAGGCTAGGGCACCCCTAGGCTTTAGGCTAGGGCTCCCCTAGGCTAAGGCTAGGGCTCCCCTCGCCTTCAGGCTAGGGCACCCCTAGGCTTTAGGCTAGGGCTCCCCTAGGCTAAGGCTAGGGCTCCCCTCGCCTTCAGGCTAGGGCACCCCTAGGCTTTAGGCTAGGGCTCCCGTAGGCTAAGGCTAGGGCTCCCCTAGCCTTCAGGCTAGGGCACCCCTAGGCTTTAGGCTCGGGCTCCCCTAGGCTAAGGCTAGGGCTCCCCTAGCCTTCAGGCTAGGGCACCCCTAGGCTTTAGGCTCGGGCTCCCCTAGGCTAAGGCTAGGGCTCCCCTAGCCTTCAGGCTAGGGCACCCCTAGGCTTTAGGCTCGGGCTCCCCTAGGCTAAGGCTAGGGCTCCCCTAGCCTTCAGGCTAGGGCACCCCTAGGCTTTAGGCTCGGGCTCCCCTAGGCTAAGGCTAGGGCTCCCCTAGCCTTCAGGCTAGGGCACCCCTAGGCTTTAGGCTCGGGCTCCCCTAGGCTAAGGCTAGGGCTCCCCTAGCCTTCAGGCTAGGGCACCCCTAGGCTTTAGGCTCGGGCTCCCCTAGGCTAAGGCTAGGGCTCCCCTAGCCTTCAGGCTAGGGCACCCCTAGGCTTTAGGCTCGGGCTCCCCTAGGCTAAGGCTAGGGCTCCCCTAGCCTTCAGGCTAGGGCACCCCTAGGCTTTAGGCTCGGGCTCCCCTAGGCTAAGGCTAGGGCTCCCCTAGCCTTCAGGCTAGGGCAACCCTAGGCTTTAGGCTCGGGCTCCCCTAGGCTAAGGCTAGGGCTCCCCTAGCCTTCAGGCTAGGGCACCCCTAGGCTTTAGGCTCGGGCTCCCCTAGGCTAAGGCTAGGGCTCCCCTAGCCTTCAGGCTAGGGCACCCCTAGGCTTTAGGCTAGGGCTCCCCTAGGCTAAGGCTAGGGCTCCCCTAGCCTTCAGGCTAGGGCACCCCTAGGCTTTAGGCTAGGGCTCCCCTAGGCTAAGGCTAGGGCTCCCCTAGCCTTCAGGCTAGGGCACCCCTAGGCTTTAGGCTAGGGCTCTCCTAGGTTAAGGCTAGGGCTCCCCTAGCCTTCAGGCTAGGGCACCCCTAGGCTATAGGCTAGGGCTCCCCTAGCCTTCAGGCTAGGGCTCCCCTAGGCTTCAGGCTAGGGCACCCCTAGGCTTTAGGCTAGGGCTCCCCTAGCCTTCAGGCTAGGGCACCCCTAGGCTTCAGGCTAGGGCACCCCTAGGCTTTAGGCTAGGGCTCCCCTAGCCTTCAGGCTAGGGCACCCCTAGGCTTCAGGCTAGGGCTCCCCTAGGCTAAGGCTAGGGCTCCCCTAGGCTAAGGCTAGGGCTCCCCTAGCCTTCAGGCTAGGGCACCCCTAGGCTTCAGGCTAGGGCTCCCCTAGGCTAAGGCTAGGGCTCCCCTAGCCTTCAGGCTAGGGCACCACTAGGCTTCAGGCTAGGGCTCCCCTAGGCTAAGGCTAGGGCTCCCCTAGCCTTCAGGCTAGGGCACCCCTAGGCTTCAGGCTAGGGCTCCCCTAGGCTAAGGCTAGGGCTCCCCTAGCCTTCAGGCTAGGGCACCCCTAGGCTTCAGGCTAGGGCTCCCCTAGGCTAAGGCTAGGTCTCCCCTAGCCTTCAGGCTAGGGCACCCCTAGGCTTCAGGCTAGGGCTCCCCTAGGCTAAGGCTAGGGCTCCCCTAGCCTTCAGGCTAGGGCACCCCTAGGCTTCAGGCTAGGGCACCCCTAGGCTAAGGCTAGGGCTCCCCTAGCCTTCAGGCTAGGGCACCCCTAGGCTTCAGGCTAGGGCACCCCTAGGCTTTAGGCTAGGGCTCCCCTAGGCTAAGGCTAGGGCTCCCCTCGCCTTCAGGCTAGGGCACCCCTAGGCTTTAGGCTAGGGCTCCCCTAGGCTAAGGCTAGGGCTCCCCTCGCCTTCAGGCTAGGGCACCCCTAGGCTTTAGGCTAGGGCTCCCCTAGGCTAAGGCTAGGGCTCCCCTCGCCTTCAGGCTAGGGCACCCCTAGGCTTTAGGCTAGGGCTCCCGTAGGCTAAGGCTAGGGCTCCCCTCGCCTTCAGGCTAGGGCACCCCTAGGCTTTAGGCTAGGGCTCCCGTAGGCTAAGGCTAGGGCTCCCCTCGCCTTCAGGCTAGGGCACCCCTAGGCTTTAGGCTAGGGCTCCCCTAGGCTAAGGCTAGGGCTCCCCTCTCCTTCAGGCTAGGGCACCCCTAGGCTTTAGGCTAGGGCTCCCCTAGGCTAAGGCTAGGGCTCCCCTAGCCTTCAGGCTAGGGCACCCCTAGGCTTTAGGCTAGGGCTCCCCTAGGCTAAGGCTAGGGCTCCCCTAGCCTTCAGGCTAGGGCACCCCTAGGCTTTAGGCTAGGGCTCCCCTAGGCTAAGGCTAGGGCTCCCCTAGCCTTCAGGCTAGGGCACCCCTAGGCTTTAGGCTAGGGCTCCCCTAGGCTAAGGCTAGGGCTCCCCTAGCCTTCAGGCTAGGGCACAACTAGGCTTTAGGCTAGGGCTCCCCTAGGCTAAGGCTAGGGCTCCCCTAGCCTTCAGGCTAGGGCACCCCTAGGCTTTAGGCTAGGGCTCCCCTAGGCTAAGGCTAGGGCTCCCCTAGCCTTCAGGCTAGGGCACCCCTAGGCTTTAGGCTCGGGCTCCCATAGGCTAAGGCTAGGGCTCCCCTAGCCTTCAGGCTAGGGCACCCCTAGGCTTTAGGCTAGGGCTCCCCTAGGCTAAGGCTAGGGCTCCCCTAGCCTTCAGCTAGGGCACCCCTAGGCTTTAGGCTAGGGCTCCCCTAGGCTAAGGCTTGGGCTCCCCTAGCCTTCAGGCTAGGGCACCTCTAGGCTTTAGGCTAGGGCTCCCCTAGGCTAAGGCTAGGGCTCCCCTAGCCTTCAGGCTAGGGCACCCCTAGGCTTTAGGCTAGGGATCACCTAGGCTAAGGCTAGGGCTCCCCTAGCCTTCAGGCTAGGGCTCCCCTAGGCTTTAGGCTAGGGCTCCCCTAGGCTAAGGCTAGGGCTCCCCTAGCCTTCAGACTAGGGCACCCCTAGGCTTTAGGCTAGGGCTCCCCTAGGCTAAGGCTAGGGCTCCCCTAGCCTTCAGGCTAGGGCACCCCTAGGCTTTAGGCTAGGGCTCCCCTAGGCTAAGGCTAGGGCTCCCCTAGCCTTCAGGCTAGGGCACCTCTAGGCTTTAGGCTCCCCTAGGCTAAGGCTAGGGCTCCCCTAGCCTTCAGGCTAGGGCACCCCTAGGCTTTAGGCTCCCCTAGGCTAAGGCTAGGGCTCCCCTAGCCTTCAGGCTAGGGCATCCCTAGGCTTTAGGCTCGGGCTCCCCTAGGCTAAGGCTAGGGCTCCCCTAGCCTTCAGGCTAGGGCACCCCTAGGCTTTAGGCTCGGGCTCCCCTAGGCTAAGGCTAGGGCTCCCCTAGCCTTCAGGCTAGGGCACCCCTAGGCTTTAGGCTCGGGCTCCCCTAGGCTAAGGCTAGGGCTCCCCTAGCCTTCAGGCTAGGGCACCCCTAGGCTTTAGGCTCGGGCTCCCCTAGGCTAAGGCTAGGGCTCCCCTAGCCTTCAGGCTAGGGCACCCCTAGGCTTTAGGCTCGCGCTCCCCTAGGCTAAGGGTAGGGCTCCCCTAGCCTTCAGGCTAGGGCACCCCTAGGCTTTAGGCTCGGGCTCCCCTAGGCTAAGGCTAGGGCTCCCCTAGCCTTCAGGCTAGGGCACCCCTAGGCTTTAGGCTCGGGCTCCCCTAGGCTAAGGCTAGGGCTCCCCTAGCCTTCAGGCTAGGGCACCCCTAGGCTTTAGGCTCGGGCTCCCCTAGGCTAAGGCTAGGGCTCCCCTAGCCTTCAGGCTAGGGCACCCCTAGGCTTTAGGCTCGGGCTCCCCTAGGCTAAGGCTAGGGCTCCCCTAGCCTTCAGGCTAGGGCACCCCTAGGCTTTAGGCTCGGGCTCCCCTAGGCTAAGGCTAGGGCTCCCCTAGCCTTCAGGCTAGGGCACCCCTAGGCTTTAGGCTCGGGCTCCCCTAGGCTAAGGCTAGGGCTCCCCTAGCCTTCAGGCTAGGGCACCCCTAGGCTTTAGGCTCGGGCTCCCCTAGGCTGAGGCTAGGGCTCCCCTAGCCTTCAGGCTAGGGCACCCCTAGGCTTTAGGCTCGGGCTCCCCTAGGCTAAGGCTAGGGCTCCCCTAGCCTTCAGGCTAGGGCACCCCTAGGCTTTAGGCTCGGGCTCCCCTAGGCTAAGGCTAGGGCTCCCCTAGCCTTCAGGCTAGGGCACCCCTAGGCTTTAGGCTCGGGCTCCCCTAGGCTAAGGCTAGGGCTCCCCTAGCCTTCAGGCTAGGGCACCCCTAGGCTTTAGGCTCGGGCTCCCCTAGGCTAAGGCTAGGGCTCCCCTAGCCTTCAGGCTAGGGCAACCCTAGGCTTTAGGCTCGGGCTCCCCTAGGCTAAGGCTAGGGCTCCCCTAGCCTTCAGGCTAGGGCACCCCTAGGCTTTAGGCTCGGGCTCCCCTAGGCTAAGGCTAGGGCTCCCCTAGCCTTCAGGCTAGGGCACCCCTAGGCTTTAGGCTAGGGCTCCCCTAGGCTAAGGCTAGGGCTCCCCTAGCCTTCAGGCTAGGGCACCCCTAGGCTTTAGGCTAGGGCTCCCCTAGGCTAAGGCTAGGGCTCCCCTAGCCTTCAGGCTAGGGCACCCCTAGGCTTTAGGCTAGGGCTCTCCTAGGCTAAGGCTAGGGCTCCCCTAGCCTTCAGGCTAGGGCACCCCTAGGCTATAGGCTAGGGCTCCCCTAGCCTTCAGGCTAGGGCTCCCCTAGGCTTCAGGCTAGGGCACCCCTAGGCTTTAGGCTAGGGCTCCCCTAGCCTTCAGGCTAGGGCACCCCTAGGCTTCAGGCTAGGGCACCCCTAGGCTTTAGGCTAGGGCTCCCCTAGCCTTCAGGCTAGGGCACCCCTAGGCTTCAGGCTAGGGCTCCCCTAGGCTAAGGCTAGGGCTCCCCTAGGCTAAGGCTAGGGCTCCCCTAGCCTTCAGGCTAGGGCACCCCTAGGCTTCAGGCTAGGGCTCCCCTAGGCTAAGGCTAGGGCTCCCCTAGCCTTCAGGCTAGGGCACCACTAGGCTTCAGGCTAGGGCTCCCCTAGGCTAAGGCTAGGGCTCCCCTAGCCTTCAGGCTAGGGCACCCCTAGGCTTCAGGCTAGGGCTCCCCTAGGCTAAGGCTAGGGCTCCCCTAGCCTTCAGGCTAGGGTACCCCTAGGCTTCAGGCTAGGGATCCCCTAGGCTAAGGCTAGGGCTCCCCTAGCCTTCAGGCTAGGGCACCCCTAGGCTTCAGGCTAGGGCTCCCCTAGGCTAAGGCTAGGTCTCCCCTAGCCTTCAGGCTAGGGCACCCCTAGGCTTCAGGCTAGGGCTCCCCTAGGCTAAGGCTAGGGCTCCCCTAGCCTTCAGGCTAGGGCACCCCTAGGCTTCAGGCTAGGGCACCCCTAGGCTAAGGCTAGGGCTCCCCTAGCCTTCAGGCTAGGGCACCCCTAGGCTTCAGGCTAGGGCTCCCCTAGGCTAAGGCTAGGGCTCCCCTAGCCTTCAGGCTAGGGCACCCCTAGGCTTCAGGCTAGGGCTCCCCTAGGCTAAGGCTAGGGCTCCCCTAGCCTTCAGGCTAGGGCACCCCTAGGCTTCAGGCTAGGGCTCCCCTAGGCTAAGGCTAGGGCTCCCCTAGTCTTCAGGCTAGGGCACCCCTAGGCTTCAGGCTAGGGCTCCCCTAGGCTAAGGCTAGGGCTCCCCTAGCCTTCAGGCTAGGGCACCATTAGGCTTCAGGCTAGGGCTCCCCTAGGCTAAGGCTAGGGCTCCCCTAGCCTTCAGGCTAGGGCACCCCTAGGCTTCAGGCTAGGGCTCCCCTAGGCTAAGGCTAGGGCTTCCCTAGCCTTCAGGCTAGGGCACCCCTAGGCTTCAGGCTAGGGCTCCCCTAGGCTAAGGCTAGGGCTCCCCTAGCCTTCAGGCTAGGGCACCCCTAGGCTTCAGGCTAGGGCTCCCCTAGGCTAAGGCTAGGGCTCCCCTAGCCTTCAGGCTAGGGCACCCCTAGGCTTCAGGCTAGGGCTCCCCTAGGCTAAGGCTAGGGCTCCCCTAGCCTTCAGGCTAGGGCACCCCTAGGCTTCAGGCTAGGGCTCCCCTAGGCTAAGGCTAGGGCTCCCCTAGCCTTCAGGCTAGGGCACCCCTGGGCTTCAGGCTAGGGCTCCCCTAGGCTAAGGCTAGGGCTCCCCTAGCCTTCAGGCTAGGGCACCCCTAGGCTTCAGGCTAGGGCTCCCCTAGGCTAAGGCTAGGGCTCCCCTAGCCTTCAGGCTAGGGCACCCCTAGGCTTCAGGCTAGGGCTCCCCTAGGCTAAGGCTAGGGCTCCCCTAGCCTTCAGGCTAGGGCACCCCTAGGCTTCAGGCTAGGGCTCCCCTAGGCTAAGGCTAGGGCTCCCCTAGCCTTCAGGCTAGGGCACCCCTAGGCTTCAGGCCAGGGCTCCCCTAGGCTAAGGCTAGGGCTCCCCTAGCCTTCAGGCTAGGGCACCCCTAGGCTTCAGGCCAGGGCTCCCCTAGGCTAACGCTAGGGCTCCCCTAGCCTTCAGGCTAGGGCACCCATAGGCTTCAGGCCAGGGCTCCCCTAGGCTTCAGGCTAGGGCTCCCCTAGCCTTCAGGCTAGGGCACCCCTAGGCTTCAGGCCAGGGCTCCCCTAGGCTAAGGCTAGGGCTCCCCTCGCCTTCAGGCTAGGGCACCCCTAGGCTTTAGGCTAGGGCTCCCCTAGGCTAAGGCTAGGGCTCCCCTCGCCTTCAGGCTAGGGCACCCCTAGGCTTTAGGCTAGGGCTCCCCTAGGCTAAGGCTAGGGCTCCCCTCGCCTTCAGGCTAGGGCACCCCTAGGCTTTAGGCTAGGGCTCCCGTAGGCTAAGGCTAGGGCTCCCCTAGCCTTCAGGCTAGGGCACCCCTAGGCTTTAGGCTCGGGCTCCCCTAGGCTAAGGCTAGGGCTCCCCTAGCCTTCAGGCTAGGGCACCCCTAGGCTTTAGGCTCGGGCTCCCCTAGGCTAAGGCTAGGGCTCCCCTAGCCTTCAGGCTAGGGCACCCCTAGGCTTTAGGCTCGGGCTCCCCTAGGCTAAGGCTAGGGCTCCCCTAGCCTTCAGGCTAGGGCACCCCTAGGCTTTAGGCTCGGGCTCCCCTAGGCTAAGGCTAGGGCTCCCCTAGCCTTCAGGCTAGGGCACCCCTAGGCTTTAGGCTCGGGCTCCCCTAGGCTAAGGCTAGGGCTCCCCTAGCCTTCAGGCTAGGGCACCCCTAGGCTTTAGGCTCGGGCTCCCCTAGGCTAAGGCTAGGGCTCCCCTAGCCTTCAGGCTAGGGCACCCCTAGGCTTTAGGCTCGGGCTCCCCTAGGCTAAGGCTAGGGCTCCCCTAGCCTTCAGGCTAGGGCACCCCTAGGCTTTAGGCTCGGGCTCCCCTAGGCTAAGGCTAGGGCTCCCCTAGCCTTCAGGCTAGGGCAACCCTAGGCTTTAGGCTCGGGCTCCCCTAGGCTAAGGCTAGGGCTCCCCTAGCCTTCAGGCTAGGGCACCCCTAGGCTTTAGGCTCGGGCTCCCCTAGGCTAAGGCTAGGGCTCCCCTAGCCTTCAGGCTAGGGCACCCCTAGGCTTTAGGCTAGGGCTCCCCTAGGCTAAGGCTAGGGCTCCCCTAGCCTTCAGGCTAGGGCACCCCTAGGCTTTAGGCTAGGGCTCCCCTAGGCTAAGGCTAGGGCTCCCCTAGCCTTCAGGCTAGGGCACCCCTAGGCTTTAGGCTAGGGCTCTCCTAGGCTAAGGCTAGGGCTCCCCTAGCCTTCAGGCTAGGGCACCCCTAGGCTATAGGCTAGGGCTCCCCTAGCCTTCAGGCTAGGGCTCCCCTAGGCTTCAGGCTAGGGCACCCCTAGGCTTTAGGCTAGGGCTCCCCTAGCCTTCAGGCTAGGGCACCCCTAGGCTTCAGGCTAGGGCACCCCTAGGCTTTAGGCTAGGGCTCCCCTAGCCTTCAGGCTAGGGCACCCCTAGGCTTCAGGCTAGGGCTCCCCTAGGCTAAGGCTAGGGCTCCCCTAGGCTAAGGCTAGGGCTCCCCTAGCCTTCAGGCTAGGGCACCCCTAGGCTTCAGGCTAGGGCTCCCCTAGGCTAAGGCTAGGGCTCCCCTAGCCTTCAGGCTAGGGCACCACTAGGCTTCAGGCTAGGGCTCCCCTAGGCTAAGGCTAGGGCTCCCCTAGCCTTCAGGCTAGGGCACCCCTAGGCTTCAGGCTAGGGCTCCCCTAGGCTAAGGCTAGGGCTCCCCTAGCCTTCAGGCTAGGGTACCCCTAGGCTTCAGGCTAGGGATCCCCTAGGCTAAGGCTAGGGCTCCCCTAGCCTTCAGGCTAGGGCACCCCTAGGCTTCAGGCTAGGGCTCCCCTAGGCTAAGGCTAGGTCTCCCCTAGCCTTCAGGCTAGGGCACCCCTAGGCTTCAGGCTAGGGCTCCCCTAGGCTAAGGCTAGGGCTCCCCTAGCCTTCAGGCTAGGGCACCCCTAGGCTTCAGGCTAGGGCACCCCTAGGCTAAGGCTAGGGCTCCCCTAGCCTTCAGGCTAGGGCACCCCTAGGCTTCAGGCTAGGGCTCCCCTAGGCTAAGGCTAGGGCTCCCCTAGCCTTCAGGCTAGGGCACCCCTAGGCTTCAGGCTAGGGCTCCCCTAGGCTAAGGCTAGGGCTCCCCTAGCCTTCAGGCTAGGGCACCCCTAGGCTTCAGGCTAGGGCTCCCCTAGGCTAAGGCTAGGGCTCCCCTAGTCTTCAGGCTAGGGCACCCCTAGGCTTCAGGCTAGGGCTCCCCTAGGCTAAGGCTAGGGCTCCCCTAGCCTTCAGGCTAGGGCACCATTAGGCTTCAGGCTAGGGCTCCCCTAGGCTAAGGCTAGGGCTCCCCTAGCCTTCAGGCTAGGGCACCCCTAGGCTTCAGGCTAGGGCTCCCCTAGGCTAAGGCTAGGGCTCCCCTAGCCTTCAGGCTAGGGCACCCCTAGGCTTCAGGCTAGGGCTCCCCTAGGCTAAGGCTAGGGCTCCCCTAGCCTTCAGGCTAGGGCACCCCTAGGCTTCAGGCTAGGGCTCCCCTAGGCTAAGGCTAGGGCTCCCCTAGCCTTCAGGCTAGGGCACCCCTAGGCTTCAGGCTAGGGCTCCCCTAGGCTAAGGCTAGGGCTCCCCTAGCCTTCAGGCTAGGGCACCCCTAGGCTTCAGGCTAGGGCTCCCCTAGGCTAAGGCTAGGGCTCCCCTAGCCTTCAGGCTAGGGCACCCCTGGGCTTCAGGCTAGGGCTCCCCTAGGCTAAGGCTAGGGCTCCCCTAGCCTTCAGGCTAGGGCACCCCTAGGCTTCAGGCTAGGGCTCCCCTAGGCTAAGGCTAGGGCTCCCCTAGCCTTCAGGCTAGGGCACCCCTAGGCTTCAGGCTAGGGCTCCCCTAGGCTAAGGCTAGGGCTCCCCTAGCCTTCAGGCTAGGGCACCCCTAGGCTTCAGGCTAGGGCTCCCCTAGGCTAAGGCTAGGGCTCCCCTAGCCTTCAGGCTAGGGCACCCCTAGGCTTCAGGCCAGGGCTCCCCTAGGCTAAGGCTAGGGCTCCCCTAGCCTTCAGGCTAGGGCACCCCTAGGCTTCAGGCCAGGGCTCCCCTAGGCTAACGCTAGGGCTCCCCTAGCCTTCAGGCTAGGGCACCCATAGGCTTCAGGCCAGGGCTCCCCTAGGCTTCAGGCTAGGGCTCCCCTAGCCTTCAGGCTAGGGCACCCCTAGGCTTCAGGCCAGGGCTCCCCTAGGCTAAGGCTAGGGCTCCCCTCGCCTTCAGGCTAGGGCACCCCTAGGCTTTAGGCTAGGGCTCCCCTAGGCTAAGGCTAGGGCTCCCCTCGCCTTCAGGCTAGGGCACCCCTAGGCTTTAGGCTAGGGCTCCCCTAGGCTAAGGCTAGGGCTCCCCTCGCCTTCAGGCTAGGGCACCCCTAGGCTTTAGGCTAGGGCTCCCGTAGGCTAAGGCTAGGGCTCCCCTCGCCTTCAGGCTAGGGCACCCCTAGGCTTTAGGCTAGGGCTCCCGTAGGCTAAGGCTAGGGCTCCCCTCGCCTTCAGGCTAGGGCACCCCTAGGCTTTAGGCTAGGGCTCCCCTAGGCTAAGGCTAGGGCTCCCCTCTCCTTCAGGCTAGGGCACCCCTAGGCTTTAGGCTAGGGCTCCCCTAGGCTAAGGCTAGGGCTCCCCTAGCCTTCAGGCTAGGGCACCCCTAGGCTTTAGGCTAGGGCTCCCCTAGGCTAAGGCTAGGGCTCCCCTAGCCTTCAGGCTAGGGCACCCCTAGGCTTTAGGCTAGGGCTCCCCTAGGCTAAGGCTAGGGCTCCCCTAGCCTTCAGGCTAGGGCACCCCTAGGCTTTAGGCTAGGGCTCCCCTAGGCTAAGGCTAGGGCTCCCCTAGCCTTCAGGCTAGGGCACAACTAGGCTTTAGGCTAGGGCTCCCCTAGGCTAAGGCTAGGGCTCCCCTAGCCTTCAGGCTAGGGCACCCCTAGGCTTTAGGCTAGGGCTCCCCTAGGCTAAGGCTAGGGCTCCCCTAGCCTTCAGGCTAGGGCACCCCTAGGCTTTAGGCTCGGGCTCCCATAGGCTAAGGCTAGGGCTCCCCTAGCCTTCAGGCTAGGGCACCCCTAGGCTTTAGGCTAGGGCTCCCCTAGGCTAAGGCTAGGGCTCCCCTAGCCTTCAGCTAGGGCACCCCTAGGCTTTAGGCTAGGGCTCCCCTAGGCTAAGGCTAGGGCTCCCCTAGCCTTCAGGCTAGGGCACCTCTAGGCTTTAGGCTAGGGCTCCCCTAGGCTAAGGCTAGGGCTCCCCTAGCCTTCAGGCTAGGGCACCCCTAGGCTTTAGGCTAGGGATCACCTAGGCTAAGGCTAGGGCTCCCCTAGCCTTCAGGCTAGGGCTCCCCTAGGCTTTAGGCTAGGGCTCCCCTAGGCTAAGGCTAGGGCTCCCCTAGCCTTCAGACTAGGGCACCCCTAGGCTTTAGGCTAGGGCTCCCCTAGGCTAAGGCTAGGGCTCCCCTAGCCTTCAGGCTAGGGCACCCCTAGGCTTTAGGCTAGGGCTCCCCTAGGCTAAGGCTAGGGCTCCCCTAGCCTTCAGGCTAGGGCACCTCTAGGCTTTAGGCTCCCCTAGGCTAAGGCTAGGGCTCCCCTAGCCTTCAGGCTAGGGCACCCCTAGGCTTTAGGCTCCCCTAGGCTAAGGCTAGGGCTCCCCTAGCCTTCAGGCTAGGGCACCCCTAGGCTTTAGGCTCGGGCTCCCCTAGGCTAAGGCTAGGGCTCCCCTAGCCTTCAGGCTAGGGCACCCCTAGGCTTTAGGCTCGGGCTCCCCTAGGCTAAGGCTAGGGCTCCCCTAGCCTTCAGGCTAGGGCACCCCTAGGCTTTAGGCTCGGGCTCCCCTAGGCTAAGGCTAGGGCTCCCCTAGCCTTCAGGCTAGGGCACCCCTAGGCTTTAGGCTCGGGCTCCCCTAGGCTAAGGCTAGGGCTCCCCTAGCCTTCAGGCTAGGGCACCCCTAGGCTTTAGGCTCGCGCTCCCCTAGGCTAAGGCTAGGGCTCCCCTAGCCTTCAGGCTAGGGCACCCCTAGGCTTTAGGCTCGGGCTCCCCTAGGCTAAGGCTAGGGCTCCCCTAGCCTTCAGGCTAGGGCACCCCTAGGCTTTAGGCTCGGGCTCCCCTAGGCTAAGGCTAGGGCTCCCCTAGCCTTCAGGCTAGGGCACCCCTAGGCTTTAGGCTCGGGCTCCCCTAGGCTAAGGCTAGGGCTCCCCTAGCCTTCAGGCTAGGGCACCCCTAGGCTTTAGGCTCGGGCTCCCCTAGGCTAAGGCTAGGGCTCCCCTAGCCTTCAGGCTAGGGCACCCCTAGGCTTTAGGCTCGGGCTCCCCTAGGCTAAGGCTAGGGCTCCCCTAGCCTTCAGGCTAGGGCACCCCTAGGCTTTAGGCTCGGGCTCCCCTAGGCTAAGGCTAGGGCTCCCCTAGCCTTCAGGCTAGGGCACCCCTAGGCTTTAGGCTCGGGCTCCCCTAGGCTAAGGCTAGGGCTCCCCTAGCCTTCAGGCTAGGGCACCCCTAGGCTTTAGGCTCGGGCTCCCCTAGGCTAAGGCTAGGGCTCCCCTAGCCTTCAGGCTAGGGCACCCCTAGGCTTTAGGCTCGGGCTCCCCTAGGCTAAGGCTAGGGCTCCCCTAGCCTTCAGGCTAGGGCACCCCTAGGCTTTAGGCTCGGGCTCCCCTAGGCTAAGGCTAGGGCTCCCCTAGCCTTCAGGCTAGGGCACCCCTAGGCTTTAGGCTCGGGCTCCCCTAGGCTAAGGCTAGGGCTCCCCTAGCCTTCAGGCTAGGGCAACCCTAGGCTTTAGGCTCGGGCTCCCCTAGGCTAAGGCTAGGGCTCCCCTAGCCTTCAGGCTAGGGCACCCCTAGGCTTTAGGCTCGGGCTCCCCTAGGCTAAGGCTAGGGCTCCCCTAGCCTTCAGGCTAGGGCACCCCTAGGCTTTAGGCTAGGGCTCCCCTAGGCTAAGGCTAGGGCTCCCCTAGCCTTCAGGCTAGGGCACCCCTAGGCTTTAGGCTAGGGCTCCCCTAGGCTAAGGCTAGGGCTCCCCTAGCCTTCAGGCTAGGGCACCCCTAGGCTTTAGGCTAGGGCTCTCCTAGGCTAAGGCTAGGGCTCCCCTAGCCTTCAGGCTAGGGCACCCCTAGGCTATAGGCTAGGGCTCCCCTAGCCTTCAGGCTAGGGCTCCCCTAGGCTTCAGGCTAGGGCACCCCTAGGCTTTAGGCTAGGGCTCCCCTAGCCTTCAGGCTAGGGCACCCCTAGGCTTCAGGCTAGGGCACCCCTAGGCTTTAGGCTAGGGCTCCCCTAGCCTTCAGGCTAGGGCACCCCTAGGCTTCAGGCTAGGGCTCCCCTAGGCTAAGGCTAGGGCTCCCCTAGGCTAAGGCTAGGGCTCCCCTAGCCTTCAGGCTAGGGCACCCCTAGGCTTCAGGCTAGGGCTCCCCTAGGCTAAGGCTAGGGCTCCCCTAGCCTTCAGGCTAGGGCACCACTAGGCTTCAGGCTAGGGCTCCCCTAGGCTAAGGCTAGGGCTCCCCTAGCCTTCAGGCTAGGGCACCCCTAGGCTTCAGGCTAGGGCTCCCCTAGGCTAAGGCTAGGGCTCCCCTAGCCTTCAGGCTAGGGTACCCCTAGGCTTCAGGCTAGGGATCCCCTAGGCTAAGGCTAGGGCTCCCCTAGCCTTCAGGCTAGGGCACCCCTAGGCTTCAGGCTAGGGCTCCCCTAGGCTAAGGCTAGGTCTCCCCTAGCCTTCAGGCTAGGGCACCCCTAGGCTTCAGGCTAGGGCTCCCCTAGGCTAAGGCTAGGGCTCCCCTAGCCTTCAGGCTAGGGCACCCCTAGGCTTCAGGCTAGGGCACCCCTAGGCTAAGGCTAGGGCTCCCCTAGCCTTCAGGCTAGGGCACCCCTAGGCTTCAGGCTAGGGCTCCCCTAGGCTAAGGCTAGGGCTCCCCTAGCCTTCAGGCTAGGGCACCCCTAGGCTTCAGGCTAGGGCTCCCCTAGGCTAAGGCTAGGGCTCCCCTAGCCTTCAGGCTAGGGCACCCCTAGGCTTCAGGCTAGGGCTCCCCTAGGCTAAGGCTAGGGCTCCCCTAGTCTTCAGGCTAGGGCACCCCTAGGCTTCAGGCTAGGGCTCCCCTAGGCTAAGGCTAGGGCTCCCCTAGCCTTCAGGCTAGGGCACCATTAGGCTTCAGGCTAGGGCTCCCCTAGGCTAAGGCTAGGGCTCCCCTAGCCTTCAGGCTAGGGCACCCCTAGGCTTCAGGCTAGGGCTCCCCTAGGCTAAGGCTAGGGCTCCCCTAGCCTTCAGGCTAGGGCACCCCTAGGCTTCAGGCTAGGGCTCCCCTAGGCTAAGGCTAGGGCTCCCCTAGCCTTCAGGCTAGGGCACCCCTAGGCTTCAGGCTAGGGCTCCCCTAGGCTAAGGCTAGGGCTCCCCTAGCCTTCAGGCTAGGGCACCCCTAGGCTTCAGGCTAGGGCTCCCCTAGGCTAAGGCTAGGGCTCCCCTAGCCTTCAGGCTAGGGCACCCCTGGGCTTCAGGCTAGGGCTCCCCTAGGCTAAGGCTAGGGCTCCCCTAGCCTTCAGGCTAGGGCACCCCTGGGCTTCAGGCTAGGGCTCCCCTAGGCTAAGGCTAGGGCTCCCCTAGCCTTCAGGCTAGGGCACCCCTAGGCTTCAGGCTAGGGCTCCCCTAGGCTAAGGCTAGGGCTCCCCTAGCCTTCAGGCTAGGGCACCCCTAGGCTTCAGGCTAGGGCTCCCCTAGGCTAAGGCTAGGGCTCCCCTAGCCTTCAGGCTAGGGCACCCCTAGGCTTCTGGCTAGGGCTCCCCTAGGCTAAGGCTAGGGCTCCCCTAGCCTTCAGGCTAGGGCACCCCTAGGCTTCAGGCCAGGGCTCCCCTAGGCTAAGGCTAGGGCTCCCCTAGCCTTCAGGCTAGGGCACCCCTAGGCTTCAGGCCAGGGCTCCCCTAGGCTAACGCTAGGGCTCCCCTAGCCTTCAGGCTAGGGCACCCATAGGCTTCAGGCCAGGGCTCCCCTAGGCTTCAGGCTAGGGCTCCCCTAGCCTTCAGGCTAGGGCACCCCTAGGCTTCAGGCCAGGGCTCCCCTAGGCTAAGGCTAGGGCTCCCCTAGCCTTCAGGCTAGGGCACCCCTAGGCTTTAGGCCAGGGCTCCCCTAGGCTAAGGCTAGGGCTCCCCTAGGCTTTAGGCTAGGGCTCCCCTAGGCTAAGGCTAGGGCTCCCCTAGCCTTCAGGCTAGGGCTCCCCTAGCCTTCAGGCTAGGGCACCCCTAGGCTTTAGGCTAGGGCTCCCCTAGGCTAAGGCTAGGGCTCCCCTAGCCTTCAGGCTAGGGCACCCCCAGGCTTTAGGCTCCCCTAGGCTAAGGCTAGGGCTCCCCTAGCCTTCAGGCTAGGGCACCCCCAGGCTTTAGGCTCCCCTAGGCTAAGGCTAGGGCTCCCCTAGCCTTCAGGCTAGGGCACCCCTAGGCTTTAGGCTCCCCTAGGCTAAGGCTAGGGCTCCCCTAGCCTTCAGGCTAGGGCACCCCTAGGCTTTAGGCTCCCCTAGGCTAAGGCTAGGGCTCCCCTAGCCTTCAGGCTAGGGCACCCCTAGGCTTTAGGCTAGGGCTCCCCTAGGCTAAGGCTAGGGCTCCCCTCGCCTTCAGGCTAGGGCACCCCTAGCTTTAGGCTAGGGCTCCCCTAGGCTAAGGCTAGGGCTCCCCTCGCCTTCAGGCTAGGGCACCCCTAGGCTTTAGGCTAGGGCTCCCCTAGGCTAAGGCTAGGGCTCCCCTCGCCTTCAGGCTAGGGCACCCCTAGGTTTTAGGCTAGGGCTCCCCTAGGCTGAGGCTAGGGCTCCCCTCGCCTTCAGGCTAGGGCACCCCTAGGCTTTAGGCTAGGGCTCCCCTAGGCTGAGGCTAGGGCTCCCCTCGCCTTCAGGCTAGGGCACCCCTTGGCTTTAGGCTAGGGCTCCCCTAGGCTGAGGCTAGGGCTCCCCTCGCCTTCAGGCTAGGGCACCCCTAGGCTTTAGGCTAGGGCTCCCCTAGGCTGAGGCTAGGGCTCCCCTCGCCTTCAGGCTAGGGCACCCCTAGGCTTTAGGCTAGGGCTCCCCTAGGCTGAGGCTAGGGCTCCCCTCGCCTTCAGGCTAGGGCACCCCTAGGCTTTAGGCTAGGGCTCCCCTAGGCTGAGGCTAGGGCTCCCCTCGCCTTCAGGCTAGGGCACCCCTAGGCTTTAGGCTAGGGCTCCCCTAGGCTGAGGCTAGGGCTCCCCTCGCCTTCAGGCTAGGGCACCCCTAGGCTTTAGGCTAGGGCTCCCCTAGGCTGAGGCTAGGGGTCCCCTCGCCTTCAGGCTAGGGCACCCCTAGGCTTTAGGCTAGGGCTCCCCTAGGCTGAGGCTAGGGCTCCCCTCGCCTTCAGGCTAGGGCACCCCTAGGCTTTAGGCTAGGGCTCCCCTAGGCTGAGGCTAGGGCTCCCCTCGCCTTCAGGCTTGGGCACCCCTAGGCTTTAGGCTAGGGCTCCCCTAGGCTGAGGCTAGGGCTCCCCTCGCCTTCAGGCTAGGGCACCCCTAGGCTTTAGGCTAGGGCTCCCCTAGGCTGAGGCTAGGGCTCCCCTCGCCTTCAGGCTAGGGCACCCCTAGGCTTTAGGCTAGGGCTCCCCTAGGCTGAGGCTAGGGCTCCCCTCGCCTTCAGGCTAGGGCACCCCTAGGCTTTAGGCTAGGGCTCCCCTAGGCTGAGGCTAGGGCTCCCCTCGCCTTCAGGCTAGGGCACCCCTAGGCTTTAGGCTAGGGCTCCCCTAGGCTGAGGCTAGGGCTCCCCTCGCCTTCAGGCTAGGGCACCCCTAGGCTTTAGGCTCGGGCTCCCCTAGGCTGAGGCTAGGGCTCCCCTCGCCTTCAGGCTAGGGCACCCCTAGGCTTTAGGCTCGGGCTCCCCTAGGCTGAGGCTAGGGCTCCCCTAGCCTTCAGGCTAGGGCACCCCTAGGCTTTAGGCTCGGGCTCCCCTAGGCTAAGGCTAGGGCTCCCCTAGCCTTCAGGCTAGGGCACCCCTAGGCTTTAGGCTCGGGCTCCCCTAGGCTAAGGCTAGGGCTCCCCTAGCCTTCAGGCTAGGGCACCCCTAGGCTTTAGGCTCGGGCTCCCCTAGGCTAAGGCTAGGGCTCCCCTAGCCTTCAGGCTAGGGCACCCCTAGGCTTTAGGCTCGGGCTCCCCTAGGCTAAGGCTAGGGCTCCCCTAGCCTTCAGGCTAGGGCACCCCTAGGCTTTAGGCTCGGGCTCCCCTAGGCTAAGGCTAGGGCTCCCCTAGCCTTCAGGCTAGGGCACCCCTAGGCTTTAGGCTCGGGCTCCCCTAGGCTAAGGCTAGGGCTCCCCTAGCCTTCAGGCTAGGGCACCCCTAGGCTTTAGGCTCGGGCTCCCCTAGGCTAAGGCTAGGGCTCCCCTAGCCTTCAGGCTAGGGCAACCCTAGGCTTTAGGCTCGGGCTCCCCTAGGCTAAGGCTAGGGCTCCCCTAGCCTTCAGGCTAGGGCACCCCTAGGCTTTAGGCTAGGGCTCCCCTAGGCTAAGGCTAGGGCTCCCCTAGCCTTCAGGCTAGGGCACCCCTAGGCTTTAGGCTAGGGCTCCCCTAGGCTAAGGCTAGGGCTCCCCTAGCCTTCAGGCTAGGGCACCCCTAGGCTTTAGGCTAGGGCTCCCCTAGGCTAAGGCTAGGGCTCCCCTAGCCTTCAGGCTAGGGCACCCCTAGGCTTTAGGCTAGGGCTCTCCTAGGCTAAGGCTAGGGCTCCCCTAGCCTTCAGGCTAGGGCACCCCTAGGCTATAGGCTAGGGCTCCCCTAGCCTTCAGGCTAGGGCTCCCCTAGGCTTCAGGCTAGGGCACCCCTAGGCTTTAGGCTAGGGCTCCCCTAGCCTTCAGGCTAGGGCACCCCTAGGCTTCAGGCTAGGGCACCCCTAGGCTTTAGGCTAGGGCTCCCCTAGCCTTCAGGCTAGGGCACCCCTAGGCTTCAGGCTAGGGCTCCCCTAGGCTAAGGCTAGGGCTCCCCTAGGCTAAGGCTAGTGCTCCCCTAGCCTTCAGGCTAGGGCACCCCTAGGCTTCAGGCTAGGGCTCCCCTAGGCTAAGGCTAGGGCTCCCCTAGCCTTCAGGCTAGGGCACCCCTAGGCTTCAGGCTAGGGCTCCCCTAGGCTAAGGCTAGGGCTCCCCTAGCCTTCAGGCTAGGGCACCCCTAGGCTTCAGGCTAGGGCTCCCCTAGGCTAAGGCTAGGGCTCCCCTAGCCTTCAGGCTAGGGTACCCCTAGGCTTCAGGCTAGGGATCCCCTAGGCTAAGGCTAGGGCTCCCCTAGCCTTCAGGCTAGGGCACCCCTAGGCTTCAGGCTAGGGCTCCCCTAGGCTAAGGCTAGGGCTCCCCTAGGCTAAGGCTAGGGCTCCCCTAGCCTTCAGGCTAGGGCACCCCTAGGCTTCAGGCTAGGGCTCCCCTAGGCTAAGGCTAGGGCTCCCCTAGCCTTCAGGCTAGGGCACCCCTAGGCTTCAGGCTAGGGCTCCCCTAGGCTAAGGCTAGGGCTCCCCTAGCCTTCAGGCTAGGGCACCCCTAGGCTTCAGGCTAGGGCTCCCCTAGGCTAAGGCTAGGGCTCCCCTAGCCTTCAGGCTAGGGCACCCCTAGGCTTCAGGCTAGGGCTCCCCTAGGCTAAGGCTAGGGCTCCCCTAGCCTTCAGGCTAGGGCACCCCTAGGCTTCAGGCTAGGGCTCCCCTAGGCTAAGGCTAGGGCTCCCCTAGCCTTCAGGCTAGGGCACCCCTAGGCTTCAGGCTAGGGCTCCCCTAGGCTAAGGCTAGGGCTCCCCTAGTCTTCAGGCTAGGGCACCCCTAGGCTTCAGGCTAGGGCTCCCCTAGGCTAAGGCTAGGGCTCCCCTAGCCTTCAGGCTAGGGCACCATTAGGCTTCAGGCTAGGGCTCCCCTAGGCTAAGGCTAGGGCTCCCCTAGCCTTCAGGCTAGGGCACCCCTAGGCTTCAGGCTAGGGCTCCCCTAGGCTAAGGCTAGGGCTCCCCTAGCCTTCAGGCTAGGGCACCCCTAGGCTTCAGGCTAGGGCTCCCCTAGGCTAAGGCTAGGGCTCCCCTAGCCTTCAGGCTAGGGCACCCCTAGGCTTCAGGCTAGGGCTCCCCTAGGCTAAGGCTAGGGCTCCCCTAGCCTTCAGGCTAGGGCACCCCTAGGCTTCAGGCTAGGGCTCCCCTAGGCTAAGGCTAGGGCTCCCCTAGCCTTCAGGCTAGGGCACCCCTAGGCTTCAGGCTAGGGCTCCCCTAGGCTAAGGCTAGGGCTCCCCTAGCCTTCAGGCTAGGGCACCCCTGGGCTTCAGGCTAGGGCTCCCCTAGGCTAAGGCTAGGGCTCCCCTAGCCTTCAGGCTAGGGCACCCCTAGGCTTCAGGCTAGGGCTCCCCTAGGCTAAGGCTAGGGCTCCCCTAGCCTTCAGGCTAGGGCACCCCTAGGCTTCAGGCTAGGGCTCCCCTAGGCTAAGGCTAGGGCTCCCCTAGCCTTCAGGCTAGGGCACCCCTAGGCTTCAGGCTAGGGCTCCCCTAGGCTAAGGCTAGGGCTCCCCTAGCCTTCAGGCTAGGGCACCCCTAGGCTTCAGGCCAGGGCTCCCCTAGGCTAAGGCTAGGGCTCCCCTAGCCTTCAGGCTAGGGCACCCCTAGGCTTCAGGCCAGGGCTCCCCTAGGCTAACGCTAGGGCTCCCCTAGCCTTCAGGCTAGGGCACCCCTAGGCTTCAGGCCAGGGCTCCCCTAGGCTTCAGGCTAGGGCTCCCCTAGCCTTCAGGCTAGGGCACCCCTAGGCTTCAGGCCTGGGCTCCCCTAGGCTAAGGCTAGGGCTCCCCTAGCCTTCAGGCTAGGGCACCCCTAGGCTTTAGGCCAGGGCTCCCCTAGGCTAAGGCTAGGGCTCCCCTAGGCTTTAGGCTAGGGCTCCCCTAGGCTAAGGCTAGGGCTCCCCTAGCCTTCAGGCTAGGGCTCCCCTAGCCTTCAGGCTAGGGCACCCCTAGGCTTTAGGCTAGGGCTCCCCTAGGCTAAGGCTAGGGCTCCCCTAGCCTTCAGGCTAGGGCACCCCCAGGCTTTAGGCTCCCCTAGGCTAAGGCTAGGGCTCCCCTAGCCTTCAGGCTAGGGCACCCCCAGGCTTTAGGCTCCCCTAGGCTAAGGCTAGGGCTCCCCTAGCCTTCAGGCTAGGGCACCCCTAGGCTTTAGGCTCCCCTAGGCTAAGGCTAGGGCTCCCCTAGCCTTCAGGCTAGGGCACCCCTAGGCTTTAGGCTCCCCTAGGCTAAGGCTAGGGCTCCCCTAGCCTTCAGGCTAGGGCACCCCTAGGCTTTAGGCTAGGGCTCCCCTAGGCTAAGGCTAGGGCTCCCCTCGCCTTCAGGCTAGGGCACCCCTAGCTTTAGGCTAGGGCTCCCCTAGGCTAAGGCTAGGGCTCCCCTCGCCTTCAGGCTAGGGCACCCCTAGGCTTTAGGCTAGGGCTCCCCTAGGCTAAGGCTAGGGCTCCCCTCGCCTTCAGGCTAGGGCACCCCTAGGTTTTAGGCTAGGGCTCCCCTAGGCTAAGGCTAGGGCTCCCCTCGCCTTCAGGCTAGGGCACCCCTAGGCTTTAGGCTAGGGCTCCCCTAGGCTGAGGCTAGGGCTCCCCTCGCCTTCAGGCTAGGGCACCCCTAGGCTTTAGGCTAGGGCTCCCCTAGGCTGAGGCTAGGGCTCCCCTCGCCTTCAGGCTAGGGCACCCCTAGGCTTTAGGCTAGGGCTCCCCTAGGCTGAGGCTAGGGCTCCCCTCGCCTTCAGGCTAGGGCACCCCTAGGCTTTAGGCTAGGGCTCCCCTAGGCTGAGGCTAGGGCTCCCCTCGCCTTCAGGCTAGGGCACCCCTAGGCTTTAGGCTAGGGCTCCCCTAGGCTGAGGCTAGGGCTCCCCTCGCCTTCAGGCTAGGGCACCCCTAGGCTTTAGGCTAGGGCTCCCCTAGGCTGAGGCTAGGGCTCCCCTCGCCTTCAGGCTAGGGCACCCCTAGGCTTTAGGCTAGGGCTCCCCTAGGCTGAGGCTAGGGGTCCCCTCGCCTTCAGGCTAGGGCACCCCTAGGCTTTAGGCTAGGGCTCCCCTAGGCTGAGGCTAGGGCTCCCCTCGCCTTCAGGCTAGGGCACCCCTAGGCTTTAGGCTAGGGCTCCCCTAGGCTGAGGCTAGGGCTCCCCTCGCCTTCAGGCTTGGGCACCCCTAGGCTTTAGGCTAGGGCTCCCCTAGGCTGAGGCTAGGGCTCCCCTCGCCTTCAGGCTAGGGCACCCCTAGGCTTTAGGCTAGGGCTCCCCTACTGAGGCTAGGGCTCCCCTCGCCTTCAGGCTAGGGCACCCCTAGGCTTTAGGCTAGGGCTCCCCTAGGCTGAGGCTAGGGCTCCCCTCGCCTTCAGGCTAGGGCACCCCTAGGCTTTAGGCTAGGGCTCCCCTAGGCTGAGGCTAGGGCTCCCCTCGCCTTCAGGCTAGGGCACCCCTAGGCTTTAGGCTAGGGCTCCCCTAGGCTGAGGCTAGGGCTCCCCTCGCCTTCAGGCTAGGGCACCCCTAGGCTTTAGGCTAGGGCTCCCCTAGGCTGAGGCTAGGGCTCCCCTCGCCTTCAGGCTAGGGCACCCCTAGGCTTTAGGCTAGGGCTCCCCTAGGCTGAGGCTAGGGCTCCCCTCGCCTTCAGGCTAGGGCACCCCTAGGCTTTAGGCTAGGGCTCCCCTAGGCTGAGGCTAGGGCTCCCCTCGCCTTCAGGCTAGGGCAACCCTAGGCTTTAGGCTAGGGCTCCCCTAGGCTGAGGCTAGGGCTCCCCTCGCCTTCAGGCTAGGGCACCCCTAGGCTTTAGGCTAGGGCTCCCCTAGGCTAAGGCTAGGGCTCCCCTCGCCTTCAGGCTAGGGCACCCCTAGGCTTTAGGCTAGGGCTCCCCTAGGCTAAGGCTAGGGCTCCCCTCGCCTTCAGGCTAGGGCACCCCTAGGCTTTAGGCTAGGGCTCCCCTAGGCTAAGGCTAGGGCTCCCCTCGCCTTCAGGCTAGGGCACCCCTAGGCTTTAGGCTAGGGCTCCCCTAGGCTAAGGCTAGGGCTCCCCTCGCCTTCAGGCTAGGGCACCCCTAGGCTTTAGGCTAGGGCTCCCCTAGGCTAAGGCTAGGGCTCCCCTCGCCTTCAGGCTAGGGCACCCCTAGGCTTTAGGCTAGGGCTCCCGTAGGCTAAGGCTAGGGCTCCCCTCGCCTTCAGGCTAGGGCACCCCTAGGCTTTATGCTAGGGCTCCCCTAGGCTAAGGCTAGGGCTCCCCTCGCCTTCAGGCTAGGGCACCCCTAGGCTTTAGGCTAGGGCTCCCCTAGGCTAAGGCTAGGGCTCCCCTAGCCTTCAGGCTAGGGCACAACTAGGCTTTAGGCTAGGGCTCCCCTAGGCTAAGGCTAGGGCTCCCCTAGCCTTCAGGCTAGGGCACAACTAGGCTTTAGGCTAGGGCTCCCCTAGGCTAAGGCTAGGGCTCCCCTAGCCTTCAGGCTAGGGCACCCCTAGGCTTTAGGCTAGGGCTCCCCTAGGCTAAGGCTAGGGCTCCCCTAGCCTTCAGGCTAGGGCACCCCTAGGCTTTAGGCTAGGGCTCCCCTAGCCTTCAGGCTAGGGCACCCCTAGGCTTTAGGCTAGGGCTCCCCTAGGCTAAGGCTAGGGCTCCCCTAGCCTTCAGACTAGGGCACCCCTAGGCTTTAGGCTAGGGCTCCCCTAGGCTAAGGCAAGGGCTCCCCTAGCCTTCAGGCTAGGGCACCCCTAGGCTTTAGGCTAGGGCTCCCCTAGGCTAAGGCTAGGGCTCCCCTAGCCTTCAGGCTAGGGCACCCCTAGGCTTTAGGCTAGGGCTCCCCTAGGCTAAGGCTAGGGCTCCCCTAGCCTTCAGGCTAGGGCTCCCCTAGGCTTTAGGCTAGGGCTCCCCTAGGCTAAGGCTAGGGCTCCCTAGCCTTCAGGCTAGGGCACCCCTAGGCTTTAGGCTAGGGCTCCCCTAGGCTAAGGCTAGGGCTCCCCTAGCCTTCAGGCTAGGGCACCCCTAGGCTTTAGGCTAGGGCTCCCCTAGGCTAAGGCTAGGGCTCCCCTAGCCTTCAGGCTAGGGCACCCCTAGGCTTTAGGCTAGGGCTCCCCTAGGCTAAGGCTAGGGCTCCCCTAGCCTTCAGGCTAGGGCACCCGTAGGCTTTAGGCTAGGGCTCCCCTAGGCTAAGGCTAGGGCTCCCCTAGCCTTCAGGCTAGGGCACCCCTAGGCTTTAGGCTAGGGCTCCCCTAGGCTAAGACTAGGGCTCCCCTAGCCTTCAGGCTAGGGCACCCCTAGGCTTTAGGCTCCCCTAGGCTAAGGCTAGGGCTCCCCTAGCCTTCAGGCTAGGGCACCCCTAGGCTTTAGGCTCCCCTAGGCTAAGGCTAGGGCTCCCCTAGCCTTCAGGCTAGGGCACCCCTAGGCTTTAGGCTCCCCTAGGCTAAGGCTAGGGCTCCCCTAGCCTTCAGGCTAGGGCACCCCTAGGCTTTAGGCTCCCCTAGGCTAAGGCTAGGGCTCCCCTAGCCTTCAGGCTAGGGCACCCCTAGGCTTTAGGCTCCCCTAGGCTAAGGCTAGGGCTCCCCTAGCCTTCAGGCTAGGGCACCCCTAGGCTTTAGGCTCCCCTAGGCTAAGGCTAGGGCTCCCCTAGCCTTCAGGCTAGGGCACCCCTAGGCTTTAGGCTCCCCTAGGCTAAGGCTAGGGCTCCCCTAGCCTTCAGGCTAGGGCACCCCTAGGCTTTAGGCTCCCCTAGGCTAAGGCTAGGGCTCCCCTAGCCTTCAGGCTAGGGCACCCCTAGGCTTTAGGCTCCCCTAGGCTAAGGCTAGGGCTCCCCTAGCCTTCAGGCTAGGGCACCCCTAGGCTTTAGGCTCGGGCTCCCCTAGGCTAAGGCTAGGGCTCCCCTAGCCTTCAGGCTAGGGCACCCCTAGGCTTTAGGCTCGGGCTCCCCTAGGCTAAGGCTAGGGCTCCCCTAGCCTTCAGGCTAGGGCACCCCTAGGCTTTAGGCTCGGGCTCCCCTAGGCTAAGGCTAGGGCTCCCCTCGCCTTCAGGCTAGGGCACCCCTAGGCTTTAGGCTAGGGCTCCCCTAGGCTGAGGCTAGGGCTCCCCTCGCCTTCAGGCTTGGGCACCCCTAGGCTTTAGGCTAGGGCTCCCCTAGGCTGAGGCTAGGGCTCCCCTCGCCTTCAGGCTAGGGCACCCCTAGGCTTTAGGCTAGGGCTCCCCTACTGAGGCTAGGGCTCCCCTCGCCTTCAGGCTAGGGCACCCCTAGGCTTTAGGCTAGCGCTCCCCTAGGCTGAGGCTAGGGCTCCCCTCGCCTTCAGGCTAGGGCACCCCTAGGCTTTAGGCTAGGGCTCCCCTAGGCTGAGGCTAGGGCTCCCCTCGCCTTCAGGCTAGGGCACCCCTAGGCTTTAGGCTAGGGCTCCCCTAGGCTGAGGCTAGGGCTCCCCTCGCCTTCAGGCTAGGGCACCCCTAGGCTTTAGGCTAGGGCTCCCCTAGGCTGAGGCTAGGGCTCCCCTCGCCTTCAGGCTAGGGCACCCCTAGGCTTTAGGCTAGGGCTCCCCTAGGCTGAGGCTAGGGCTCCCCTCGCCTTCAGGCTAGGGCACCCCTAGGCTTTAGGCTAGGGCTCCCCTAGGCTGAGGCTAGGGCTCCCCTCGCCTTCAGGCTAGGGCAACCCTAGGCTTTAGGCTAGGGCTCCCCTAGGCTGAGGCTAGGGCTCCCCTCGCCTTCAGGCTAGGGCACCCCTAGGCTTTAGGCTAGGGCTCCCCTAGGCTAAGGCTAGGGCTCCCCTCGCCTTCAGGCTAGGGCACCCCTACGCTTTAGGCTAGGGCTCCCCTAGGCTAAGGCTAGGGCTCCCCTCGCCTTCAGGCTAGGGCACCCCTAGGCTTTAGGCTAGGGCTCCCCTAGGCTAAGGCTAGGGCTCCCCTCGCCTTCAGGCTAGGGCACCCCTAGGCTTTAGGCTAGGGCTCCCCTAGGCTAAGGCTAGGGCTCCCCTCGCCTTCAGGCTAGGGCACCCCTAGGCTTTAGGCTAGGGCTCCCCTAGGCTAAGGCTAGGGCTCCCCTCGCCTTCAGGCTAGGGCACCCCTAGGCTTTAGGCTAGGGCTCCCGTAGGCTAAGGCTAGGGCTCCCCTCGCCTTCAGGCTAGGGCACCCCTAGGCTTTATGCTAGGGCTCCCCTAGGCTAAGGCTAGGGCTCCCCTCGCCTTCAGGCTAGGGCACCCCTAGGCTTTAGGCTAGGGCTCCCCTAGGCTAAGGCTAGGGCTCCCCTAGCCTTCAGGCTAGGGCACAACTAGGCTTTAGGCTAGGGCTCCCCTAGGCTAAGGCTAGGGCTCCCCTAGCCTTCAGGCTAGGGCACAACTAGGCTTTAGGCTAGGGCTCCCCTAGGCTAAGGCTAGGGCTCCCCTAGCCTTCAGGCTAGGGCACCCCTAGGCTTTAGGCTAGGGCTCCCCTAGGCTAAGGCTAGGGCTCCCCTAGCCTTCAGGCTAGGGCACCCCTAGGCTTTAGGCTAGGGCTCCCCTAGCCTTCAGGCTAGGGCACCCCTAGGCTTTAGGCTAGGGCTCCCCTAGGCTAAGGCTAGGGCTCCCCTAGCCTTCAGACTAGGGCACCCCTAGGCTTTAGGCTAGGGCTCCCCTAGGCTAAGGCAAGGGCTCCCCTAGCCTTCAGGCTAGGGCACCCCTAGGCTTTAGGCTAGGGCTCCCCTAGGCTAAGGCTAGGGCTCCCCTAGCCTTCAGGCTAGGGCACCCCTAGGCTTTAGGCTAGGGCTCCCCTAGGCTAAGGCTAGGGCTCCCCTAGCCTTCAGGCTAGGGCTCCCCTAGGCTTTAGGCTAGGGCTCCCCTAGGCTAAGGCTAGGGCTCCCTAGCCTTCAGGCTAGGGCACCCCTAGGCTTTAGGCTAGGGCTCCCCTAGGCTAAGGCTAGGGCTCCCCTAGCCTTCAGGCTAGGGCACCCCTAGGCTTTAGGCTAGGGCTCCCCTAGGCTAAGGCTAGGGCTCCCCTAGCCTTCAGGCTAGGGCACCCCTAGGCTTTAGGCTAGGGCTCCCCTAGGCTAAGGCTAGGGCTCCCCTAGCCTTCAGGCTAGGGCACCCGTAGGCTTTAGGCTAGGGCTCCCCTAGGCTAAGGCTAGGGCTCCCCTAGCCTTCAGGCTAGGGCACCCCTAGGCTTTAGGCTAGGGCTCCCCTAGGCTAAGACTAGGGCTCCCCTAGCCTTCAGGCTAGGGCACCCCTAGGCTTTAGGCTCCCCTAGGCTAAGGCTAGGGCTCCCCTAGCCTTCAGGCTAGGGCACCCCTAGGCTTTAGGCTCCCCTAGGCTAAGGCTAGGGCTCCCCTAGCCTTCAGGCTAGGGCACCCCTAGGCTTTAGGCTCCCCTAGGCTAAGGCTAGGGCTCCCCTAGCCTTCAGGCTAGGGCACCCCTAGGCTTTAGGCTCCCCTAGGCTAAGGCTAGGGCTCCCCTAGCCTTCAGGCTAGGGCACCCCTAGGCTTTAGGCTCCCCTAGGCTAAGGCTAGGGCTCCCCTAGCCTTCAGGCTAGGGCACCCCTAGGCTTTAGGCTCCCCTAGGCTAAGGCTAGGGCTCCCCTAGCCTTCAGGCTAGGGCACCCCTAGGCTTTAGGCTCCCCTAGGCTAAGGCTAGGGCTCCCCTAGCCTTCAGGCTAGGGCACCCCTAGGCTTTAGGCTCCCCTAGGCTAAGGCTAGGGCTCCCCTAGCCTTCAGGCTAGGGCACCCCTAGGCTTTAGGCTCCCCTAGGCTAAGGCTAGGGCTCCCCTAGCCTTCAGGCTAGGGCACCCCTAGGCTTTAGGCTCGGGCTCCCCTAGGCTAAGGCTAGGGCTCCCCTAGCCTTCAGGCTAGGGCACCCCTAGGCTTTAGGCTCGGGCTCCCCTAGGCTAAGGCTAGGGCTCCCCTAGCCTTCAGGCTAGGGCACCCCTAGGCTTTAGGCTCGGGCTCCCCTAGGCTAAGGCTAGGGCTCCCCTAGCCTTCAGGCTAGGGCACCCCTAGGCTTTAGGCTCGGGCTCCCCTAGGCTAAGGCTAGGGCTCCCCTAGCCTTCAGGCTAGGGCACCCCTAGGCTTTAGGCTCGGGCTCCCCTAGGCTAAGGCTAGGGCTCCCCTAGCCTTCAGGCTAGGCCACCCCTAGGCTTTAGGCTCGGGCTCCCCTAGGCTAAGGCTAGGGCTCCCCTAGCCTTCAGGCTAGGGCACCCCTAGGCTTTAGGCTCGGGCTCCCCTAGGCTAAGGCTAGGGCTCCCCTAGCCTTCAGGCTAGGGCACCCCTAGGCTTTAGGCTCGGGCTCCCCTAGGCTAAGGCTAGGGCTCCCCTAGCCTTCAGGCTAGGGCACCCCTAGGCTTTAGGCTCGGGCTCCCCTAGGCTAAGGCTAGGGCTCCCCTAGCCTTCAGGCTAGGGCACCCCTAGGCTTTAGGCTCGGGCTCCCCTAGGCTAAGGCTAGGGCTCCCCTAGCCTTCAGGCTAGGGCACCCCTAGGCTTTAGGCTCGGGCTCCCCTAGGCTAAGGCTAGGGCTCCCCTAGCCTTCAGGCTAGGGCACCCCTAGGCTTTAGGCTCGGGCTCCCCTAGGCTAAGGCTAGGGCTCCCCTAGCCTTCAGGCTAGGGCACCCCTAGGCTTTAGGCTCGGGCTCCCCTAGGCTAAGGCTAGGGCTCCCCTAGCCTTCAGGCTAGGGCACCCCTAGGCTTTAGGCTCGGGCTCCCCTAGGCTAAGGCTAGGGCTCCCCTAGCCTTCAGGCTAGGGCACCCCTAGGCTTTAGGCTCGGGCTCCCCTAGGCTAAGGCTAGGGCTCCCCTAGCCTTCAGGCTAGGGCACCCCTAGGCTTTAGGCTCGGGCTCCCCTAGGCTAAGGCTAGGGCTCCCCTAGCCTTCAGGCTAGGGCACCCCTAGGCTTTAGGCTCGGGCTCCCCTAGGCTAAGGCTAGGGCTCCCCTAGCCTTCAGGCTAGGGCACCCCTAGGCTTTAGGCTCGGGCTCCCCTAGGCTAAGGCTAGGGCTCCCCTAGCCTTCAGGCTAGGGCACCCCTAGGCTTTAGGCTCGGGCTCCCCTAGGCTAAGGCTAGGGCTCCCCTAGCCTTCAGGCTAGGGCACCCCTAGGCTTTAGGCTCGGGCTCCCCTAGGCTAAGGCTAGGGCTCCCCTAGCCTTCAGGCTAGGGCACCCCTAGGCTTTAGGCTCGGGCTCCCCTAGGCTAAGGCTAGGGCTCCCCTAGCCTTCAGGCTAGGGCACCCCTAGGCTTTAGGCTAGGGCTCCCCTAGGCTTTAGGCTAGGGCTCCCCTAGCCTTCAGGCTAGGGCTCCCCTAGGCTTCAGGCTAGGGCAACCCTAGGCTTTAGGCTAGGGCTCTCCTAGCCTTCAGGCTAGGGCAACCATAGGCTTCAGGCTAGGGCACCCCTAGGCTTTAGGCTAGGGCTCCCCTAGCCTTCAGGCTAGGGCACCCCTAGGCTTCAGGCTAGGGCTCCCCTAGGCTAAGGCTGGGGCTCCCCTAGCCTTCAGGCTAGGGCACCCCTAAGCTTCAGGCTAGGGCTCCCCTAGGCTAAGGCTAGGGCTCCCCTAGCCTTCAGGCTAGGGCACCCCTAGGCTTCAGGCTAGGGCTCCCCTAGGCTAAGGCTAGGGCTCCCCTAGCCTTCAGGCTAGGGCACCCCTAGGCTTCAGGCTAGGGCTCCCCTAGGCTAAGGCTAAGGCTCCCCTAGCCTTCAGGCTATTGCACCCCTAGGCTTCAGGCTAGGGCTCCCCTAGGCTAAGGCTAGGGCTCCCCTAGCCTTCAGGCTAGGGCACCCCTAGGCTTCAGGCTAGGGCTCCCCTAGGCTAAGGCTAGGGCTCCCCTAGCCTTCAGGCTAGGGCACCCCTAGGCTTCAGGCTATGGCTCCCCTAGGCTAAGGCTAGGGCTCCCCTAGCCTTCAGGCTAGGGCACCCCTAGGCTTCAGGCTAGGGCTCCCCTAGGCTAAGGCTAGGGCTCCCCTAGCCTTCAGGCTAGGGCACCCCTAGGCTTCAGGCTAGGGCTCCCCTAGGCTAAGGCTAGGGCTCCCCTAGCCTTCAGGCTAGGGCACCCCTAGGCTTCAGGCTAGGGCACCCCTAGGCTAAGGCTAGGGCTCCCCTAGCCTTCAGGCTAGGGCACCCCTAGGCTTCAGGCTAGGGCTCCCCTAGGCTAAGGCTAGGGCTCCCCTAGCCTTCAGGCTAGGGCACCCCTAGGCTTCAGGCTAGGGCTCCCCTAGGCTGAGGCTAGGGCTCCCCTAGCCTTCAGGCTAGGGCACCGCTAGGCTTCAGGCTAGGGCTCCCCTAGGCTGAGGCTAGGGCTCCCCTAGCCTTCAGGCTAGGGCACCGCTAGGCTTCAGGCTAGGGCTCCCCTAGGCTGAGGCTAGGGCTCCCCTACCCTTCAGGCTAGGGCACCGCTAGGCTTCAGGCTATGGCTCCCCTAGGCTAAGGCTAGGGCTCCCCTAGCCTTCAGGCTAGGGCACCCCTAGGCTTCAGGCTAGGGCTCCCCTAGGCTAAGGCTAGGGCTCCCCTAGCCTTCAGGCTAGGGCACCCCTAGGCTTCAGGCTAGGGCTCCCCTAGGCTAAGGCTAGGGCTCCCCTAGCCTTCAGGCTAGGGCACCCCTAGGCTTCAGGCTAGGGCTCCCCTAGGCTAAGGCTAGGGCTCCCCTAGCCTTCAGGCTAGGGCACCCCTAGGCTTCAGGCTAGGGCTCCCCTAGGCTAAGGCTAGGGCTCCCCTAGCCTTCAGGCTAGGGCACCGCTAGGCTTCAGGCTAGGGCTCCCCTAGGCTGAGGCTAGGGCTCCCCTAGCCTTCAGGCTAGGGCACCGCTAGGCTTCAGGCTAGGGCTCCCCTAGGCTGAGGCTAGGGCTCCCCTACCCTTCAGTCTAGGGCACCGCTAGGCTTCAGGCTAGGGCTCCCCTAGGCTGAGGCTAGGGCTCCCCTAGCCTTCAGGCTAGGGCACCCCTAGGCTTCAGGCTAGGGCTCCCCTAGGCTGAGGCTAGGGCTCCCCTCGCCTTCAGGCTAGGGCACCCCTAGGCTTCAGGCTAGGGCTCCCCTAGGCTGAGGCTAGGGCTCCCCTCGCCTTCAGGCTAGGGCACCCCTAGGCTTCAGGCTAGGGCTCCCCTAGGCTGAGGCTAGGGCTCCCCTCGCCTTCAGGCTAGGGCACCCCTAGGCTTCAGGCTAGGGCTCCCCTAGGCTGAGGCTAGGGCTCCCCTCGCCTTCAGGCTAGGGCACCCCTAGGCTTCAGGCTAGGGCTCCCCTAGGCTGAGGCTAGGGCTCCCCTCGCCTTCAGGCTAGGGCACCCCTAGGCTTCAGGCTAGGGCTCCCCTAGGCTGAGGCTAGGGCTCCCCTCGCCTTCAGGCTAGGGCACCCCTAGGCTTCAGGCTAGGGCTCCCCTAGGCTGAGGCTAGGGCTCCCCTCGCCTTCAGGCTAGGGCACCCCTAGGCTTCAGGCTAGGGCTCCCCTAGGCCGAGGCTAGGGCTCCCCTCGCCTTCAGGCTAGGGCACCCCTAGGCTTTAGGCTAGGGCTCCCCTAGGCCGAGGCTAGGGCTCCCCTCGCCTTCAGGCTAGGGCACCCCTAGGCTTTAGGCTAGGGCTCCCCTAGGCCGAGGCTAGGGCTCCCCTCGCCTTCAGGCTAGGGCACCCCTAGGCTTTAGGCTAGGGCTCCCCTAGGCCAAGGCTAGGGCTCCCCTCGCCTTCAGGCTAGGGCACCCCTAGGCTTTAGGCTAGGGCTCCCCTAGGCCAAGGCTAGGGCTCCCCTCGCCTTCAGGCTAGGGCACCCCTAGGCTTTAGGCTAGGGCTCCCCTAGGCCAAGGCTAGGCCTCCCCTCGCCTTCAGGCTAGGGCACCCCTAGGCTTTAGGCTAGGGCTCCCGTAGGCCAAGGCTAGGGCTCCCCTCGCCTTCAGGCTAGGGCACCCCTAGGCTTTAGGCTAGGGCTCCCCTAGGCTAAGGCTAGGGCTCCCCTCGCCTTCAGGCTAGGGCACCCCTAGGCTTTAGGCTAGGGCTCCCCTAGGCTAAGGCTAGGGCTCCCCTCGCCTTCAGGCTAGGGCACCCCTAGGCTTTAGGCTAGGGCTCCCCTAGGCTAAGGCTAGGGCTCCCCTCGCCTTCAGGCTAGGGCACCCCTAGGCTTTAGGCTAGGGCTCCCCTAGGCTAAGGCTAGGGCTCCCCTCGCCTTCAGGCTAGGGCACCCCTAGGCTTTAGGCTAGGGCTCCCCTAGGCTAAGGCTAGGGCTCCCCTAGCCTTCAGGCTAGGGCACCCCTAGGCTTTAGGCTAGGGCTCCCCTAGGCTAAGGCTAGGGCTCCCCTAGCCTTCAGGCTAGGGCACCCCTAGGCTTTAGGCTAGGGCTCCCCTAGGCTAAGGCTAGGGCTCCCCTAGCCTTCAGGCTAGGGCACCCCTAGGCTTTTGGCTAGGGCTCCCCTAGGCTAAGGCTAGGGCTCCCCTAGCCTTCAGGCTAGGGCACCCCTAGGCTTTAGGCTAGTGCTCCCCTAGGCTAAGGCTAGGGCTCCCCTAGCCTTCAGGCTAGGGCACCCCTAGGCTTTAGGCTAGGGCTCCCCTAGGCTAAGGCTAGGGCTCCCCTAGCCTTCAGGCTAGGGCACAACTAGGCTTTAGGCTAGGGCTCCCCTAGGCTAAGCCTAGGGCTCCCCTAGCCTTCAGGCTAGGGCACCCCTAGGCTTTAGGCTAGGGCTCCCCTAGGCTAAGGCTAGGGCTCCCCTAGCCTTCAGGCTAGGGCACCCCTAGGCTTTAGGCTAGGGCTCCCCTAGGCTAAGGCTAGGGCTCCCCTAGCCTTCAGGCTAGGGCACCCCTAGGCTTTAGGCTAGGGCTCCCCTAGGCTAAGGCTAGGGCTCCCCTAGCCTTCAGGCTAGGGCACCCCTAGGCTTTAGGCTAGGGCTCCCCTAGGCTAAGGCTAGGGCTCCCCTAGCCTTCAGGCTAGGGCACCCCTAGGCTTTAGGCTAGGGCTCCCCTAGGCTAAGGCTAGGGCTCCCCTAGCCTTCAGGCTAGGGCACCCCTAGGCTTTAGGCTAGGGCTCCCCTAGGCTAAGGCTAGGGCTCCCCTAGCCTTCAGGCTAGGGCTCCCCTAGGCTTTAGGCTAGGGCTCCCCTAGGCTAAGGCTAGGGCTCCCCTAGCCTTCAGGCTAGGGCACCCCTAGGCTTTAGGCTAGGGCTCCCCTAGGCTAAGGCTAGGGCTCCCCTAGCCTTCAGGCTAGGGCACCCCTAGGCTTTAGGCTAGGGCTCCCCTAGGCTAAGGCTAGGGCTCCCCTAGCCTTCAGGCTAGGGCACCCCTAGGCTTTAGGCTAGGGCTCCCCTAGGCTAAGGCTAGGGCTCCCCTAGCCTTCAGGCTAGGGCACCCCTAGGCTTCAGGCTAGGGCTCCTCTAGGCTAAGGCTAGGGCTCCCCTAGCCTTCAGGCTAGGGCACCCCTAGGCTTTAGGCTCCCCTAGGCTAAGGCTAGGGCTCCCCTAGCCTTCAGGCTAGGGCACCCCTAGGCTTTAGGCTCCCCTAGGCTAAGGCTAGGGCTCCCCTAGCCTTCAGGCTAGGGCACCCCTAGGCTTTAGGCTCCCCTAGGCTAAGGCTAGGGCTCCCCTAGCCTTCAGGCTAGGGCACCCCTAGGCTTTAGGCTCCCCTAGGCTAAGGCTAGGGCTCCCCTAGCCTTCAGGCTAGGGCACCCCTAGGCTTTAGGCTCCCCTAGGCTAAGGCTAGGGCTCCCCTAGCCTTCAGGCTAGGGCACCCCTAGGCTTTAGGCTCGGGCTCCCCTAGGCTAAGGCTAGGGCTCCCCTAGCCTTCAGGCTAGGGCACCCCTAGGCTTTAGGCTCGGGCTCCCCTAGGCTGAGGCTAGGGCTCCCCTAGCCTTCAGGCTAGGGCACCCCTAGGCTTTAGGCTCGGGCTCCCCTAGGCTAAGGCTAGGGCTCCCCTAGCCTTCAGGCTAGGGCACCCCTAGGCTTTAGGCTCGGGCTCCCCTAGGCTAAGGCTAGGGCTCCCCTAGCCTTCAGGCTAGGGCACCCCTAGGCTTTAGGCTCGGGCTCCCCTAGGCTAAGGCTAGGGCTCCCTAGCCTTCAGGCTAGGGCACCCCTAGGCTTTAGGCTCGGGCTCCCTAGGCTAAGGCTAGGGCTCCCCTAGCCTTCAGGCTAGGGCACCCCTAGGCTTTAGGCTCGGGCTCCCCTAGGCTAAGGCTAGGGCTCCCCTAGCATTCAGGCTAGGGCACCCCTAGGCTTTAGGCTCGGGCTCCCCTAGGCTAAGGCTAGGGCTCCCCTAGCCTTCAGGCTAGGGCACCCCTAGGCTTTAGGCTCGGGCTCCCCTAGGCTAAGGCTAGGGCTCCCCTAGCCTTCAGGCTAGGGCACCCCTAGGCTTTAGGCTCGGGCTCCCCTAGGCTAAGGCTAGGGCTCCCCTAGCCTTCAGGCTAGGGCACCCCTAGGCTTTAGGCTCGGGCTCCCCTAGGCTAAGGCTAGGGCTCCCCTAGCCTTCAGGCTAGGGCACCCCTAGGCTTTAGGCTCGGGCTCCCCTAGGCTAAGGCTAGGGCTCCCCTAGCCTTCAGGCTAGGGCACCCCTAGGCTTTAGGCTCGGGCTCCCCTAGGCTAAGGCTAGGGCTCCCCTAGCCTTCAGGCTAGGGCACCCCTAGGCTTTAGGCTCGGGCTCCCCTAGGCTAAGGCTAGGGCTCCCCTAGCCTTCAGTCTAGGGCACCCCTAGGCTTTAGGCTCGGGCTCCCCTAGGCTAAGGCTAGGGCTCCCCTAGCCTTCAGGCTAGGGCACCCCTAGGCTTTAGGCTCGGGCTCCCCTAGGCTAAGGCTAGGGCTCCCCTAGCCTTCAGGCTAGGGCACCCCTAGGCTTTAGGCTCGGGCTCCCCTAGGCTAAGGCTAGGGCTCCCCTAGCCTTCAGGCTAGGGCACCCCTAGGCTTTAGGCTCGGGCTCCCCTAGGCTAAGGCTAGGGCTCCCCTAGCCTTCAGGCTAGGGCACCCCTAGGCTTTAGGCTCGGGCTCCCCTAGGCTAAGGCTAGGGCTCCCCTAGCCTTCAGGCTAGGGCACCCCTAGGCGTTAGGCTAGGGCTCTCCTAGGCTAAGGCTAGGGCTCCCCTAGCCTTCAGGCTAGGGCACCCCTAGGCTTTAGGCTAGGGCTCCCCTAGGCTAAGGCTAGGGCTCCCCTAGCCTTCAGGCTAGGGCACCCCTAGGCTTTAGGCTAGGGCTACCCTAGGCTAAGGCTAGGGCTCCCCTAGCCTTCAGGCTAGGGCACCCCTAGGCTTTAGGCTAGGGCTCCCCTAGGCTAAGGCTAGGGCTCCCCTAGGCTTCAGGCTAGGGCACCCCTAGGCTTTAGGCTAGGGCTCCCCTAGCCTTCAGGCTAGGGCTCCCCTAGGCTTCAGGCTAGGGCACCCCTAGGCTTTAGGCTAGGGCTCCCCTAGCCTTCAGGCTAGGGCACCCCTAGGCTTCAGGCTAGGGCTCCCCTAGGCTAAGGCTAGGGCTCCCCTAGGCTAAGGCTAGGGCTCCCCTAGCCTTCAGGCTAGGGCACCCCTAGGCTTCAGGCTAGGGCTCCCCTAGGCTAAGGCTAGGGCTCCCCTAGCCTTCAGGCTAGGGCACCCCTAGGCTTCAGGCTAGGGCTCCCCTAGGCTAAGGCTAGGGCTCCCCTAGCCTTCAGGCTAGGGCACCCCTAGGCTTCAGGCTAGGGCTCCCCTAGGCTAAGGCTAGGGCTCCCCTAGCCTTCAGGCTAGGGCACCCCTAGGCTTCAGGCTAGGGCTCCCCTAGGCTAAGGCTAGGGCTCCCCTAGCCTTCAGCCTAGGGCACCCCTAGGCTTCAGGCTAGGGCTCCCCTAGGCTAAGGCTAGGGCTCCCCTAGCCTTCAGCCTAGGGCACCCCTAGGCTTCAGGCTAGGGCTCCCCTAGGCTAAGGCTAGGGCTCCCCTAGCCTTCAGGCTAGGGCACCCCTAGGCTTCAGGCTAGCGCACCCCTAGGCTTTAGGCTAGGGCTCCCCTAGGCTAAGGCTAGGGCTCCCCTCGCCTTCAGGCTAGGGCACCCCTAGGCTTTAGGCTAGGGCTCCCCTAGGCTAAGGCTAGGGCTCCCCTCGCCTTCAGGCTAGGGCACCCCTAGGCTTTAGGCTAGGGCTCCCCTAGGCTAAGGCTAGGGCTCCCCTAGCCTTCAGGCTAGGGCACCCCTAGGCTTTAGGCTAGGGCTCCCCTAGGCTAAGGCTAGGGCTCCCCTAGCCTTCAGGCTAGGGCACCCCTAGGCTTTTGGCTAGGGCTCCCCTAGGCTAAGGCTAGGGCTCCCCTAGCCTTCAGGCTAGGGCACCCCTAGGCTTTAGGCTAGTGCTCCCCTAGGCTAAGGCTAGGGCTCCCCTAGCCTTCAGGCTAGGGCACCCCTAGGCTTTAGGCTAGGGCTCCCCTAGGCTAAGGCTAGGGCTCCCCTAGCCTTCAGGCTAGGGCACAACTAGGCTTTAGGCTAGGGCTCCCCTAGGCTAAGCCTAGGGCTCCCCTAGCCTTCAGGCTAGGGCACCCCTAGGCTTTAGGCTAGGGCTCCCCTAGGCTAAGGCTAGGGCTCCCCTAGCCTTCAGGCTAGGGCACCCCTAGGCTTTAGGCTAGGGCTCCCCTAGGCTAAGGCTAGGGCTCCCCTAGCCTTCAGGCTAGGGCACCCCTAGGCTTTAGGCTAGGGCTCCCCTAGGCTAAGGCTAGGGCTCCCCTAGCCTTCAGGCTAGGGCACCCCTAGGCTTTAGGCTAGGGCTCCCCTAGGCTAAGGCTAGGGCTCCCCTAGCCTTCAGGCTAGGGCACCCCTAGGCTTTAGGCTAGGGCTCCCCTAGGCTAAGGCTAGGGCTCCCCTAGCCTTCAGGCTAGGGCACCCCTAGGCTTTAGGCTAGGGCTCCCCTAGGCTAAGGCTAGGGCTCCCCTAGCCTTCAGGCTAGGGCTCCCCTAGGCTTTAGGCTAGGGCTCCCCTAGGCTAAGGCTAGGGCTCCCCTAGCCTTCAGGCTAGGGCACCCCTAGGCTTTAGGCTAGGGCTCCCCTAGGCTAAGGCTAGGGCTCCCCTAGCCTTCAGGCTAGGGCACCCCTAGGCTTTAGGCTAGGGCTCCCCTAGGCTAAGGCTAGGGCTCCCCTAGCCTTCAGGCTAGGGCACCCCTAGGCTTTAGGCTAGGGCTCCCCTAGGCTAAGACTAGGGCTCCCCTAGCCTTCAGGCTAGGGCACCCCTAGGCTTCAGGCTAGGGCTCCCCTAGGCTAAGGCTTGGGCTCCCCTAGCCTTCAGGCTAGGGCACCCCTAGGCTTTAGGCTCCCCTAGGCTAAGGCTAGGGCTCCCCTAGCCTTCAGGCTAGGGCACCCCTAGGCTTTAGGCTCCCCTAGGCTAAGGCTAGGGCTCCCCTAGCCTTCAGGCTAGGGCACCCCTAGGCTTTAGGCTCCCCTAGGCTAAGGCTAGTGCTCCCCTAGCCTTCAGGCTAGGGCACCCCTAGGCTTTAGGCTCCCCTAGGCTAAGGCTAGGGCTCCCCTAGCCTTCAGGCTAGGGCACCCCTAGGCTTTAGGCTCCCCTAGGCTAAGGCTAGGGCTCCCCTAGCCTTCAGGCTAGGGCACCCCTAGGCTTTAGGCTCGGGCTCCCCTAGGCTAAGGCTAGGGCTCCCCTAGCCTTCAGGCTAGGGCACCCCTAGGCTTTAGGCTCGGGCTCCCCTAGGCTAAGGCTAGGGCTCCCCTAGCCTTCAGGCTAGGGCACCCCTAGGCTTTAGGCTCGGGCTCCCCTAGGCTAAGGCTAGGGCTCCCCTAGCCTTCAGGCTAGGGCACCCCTAGGCTTTAGGCTCGGGCTCCCCTAGGCTAAGGCTAGGGCTCCCCTAGCCTTCAGGCTAGGGCACCCCTAGGCTTTAGGCTCGGGCTCCCCTAGGCTAAGGCTAGGGCTCCCCTAGCCTTCAGGCTAGGGCACCCCTAGGCTTTAGGCTCGGGCTCCCCTAGGCTAAGGCTAGGGCTCCCTAGCCTTCAGGCTAGGGCACCCCTAGGCTTTAGGCTCGGGCTCCCCTAGGCTAAGGCTAGGGCTCCCCTAGCCTTCAGGCTAGGGCACCCCTAGGCTTTAGGCTCGGGCTCCCCTAGGCTAAGGCTAGGGCTCCCCTAGCCTTCAGGCTAGGGCACCCCTAGGCTTTAGGCTCGGGCTCCCCTAGGCTAAGGCTAGGGCTCCCCTAGCCTTCAGGCTAGGGCACCCCTAGGCTTTAGGCTCGGGCTCCCCTAGGCTAAGGCTAGGGCTCCCCTAGCCTTCAGGCTAGGGCACCCCTAGGCTTTAGGCTCGGGCTCCCCTAGGCTAAGGCTAGGGCTCCCCTAGCCTTCAGGCTAGGGCACCCCTAGGCTTTAGGCTCGGGCTCCCCTAGGCTAAGGCTAGGGCTCCCCTAGCCTTCAGGCTAGGGCACCCCTAGGCTTTAGGCTCGGGCTCCCCTAGGCTAAGGCTAGGGCTCCCCTAGCCTTCAGGCTAAGGCACCCCTAGGCTTTAGGCTAGGGCTCCCCTAGGCTAAGGCTAGGGCTCCCCTAGCCTTCAGGCTAGGGCACCCCTAGGCTTTAGGCTAGGGCTCCCCTAGGCTAAGGCTAGGGCTCCCCTAGGCTTCAGGCTAGGGCACCCCTAGGCTTTAGGCTAGGGCTCCCGTAGCCTTCAGGCTAGGGCTCCCCTAGGCTTCAGGCTAGGGCACCCCTAGGCTTTAGGCTAGGGCTCCCCTAGCCTTCAGGCTAGGGCACCCCTAGGCTTCAGGCTAGGGCTCCCCTAGGCTAAGGCTAGGGCTCCCCTAGGCTAAGGCTAGGGCTCCCCTAGCCTTCAGGGTAGGGCACCCCTAGGCTTCAGGCTAGGGCTCCCCTAGGCTAAGGCTAGGGCTCCCCTAGCCTTCAGGCTAGGGCACCCCTAGGCTTCAGGCTAGGGCTCCCCTAGGCTAAGGCTAGGGCTCCCCTAGCCTTCAGGCTAGGGCACCCCTAGGCTTCAGGCTAGGGCTCCCCTAGGCTAAGGCTAGGGCTCCCCTAGCCTTCAGGCTAGGGCACCCCTAGGCTTCAGGCTAGGGCTCCCCTAGGCTAAGGCTAGGGCTCCCCTAGCCTTCAGGCTAGGGCACCCCTAGGCTTCAGGCTAGGGCTCCCCTAGGCTAAGGCTAGGGCTCCCCTAGCCTTCAGGCTAGGGCACACCTAGGCTTCAGGCTAGGGCTCCCCTAGGCTAAGGCTAGGGCTCCCCTAGCCTTCAGGCTAGGGCACCCCTAGGCTTCAGGCTAGGGCTCCCCTAGGCTAAGGCTAGGGCTCCCCTAGCCTTCAGCCTAGGGCACCCCTAGGCTTCAGGCTAGGGCTCCCCTAGGCTAAGGCTAGGGCTCCCCTAGCCTTCAGGCTAGGGCACCCCTAGGCTTCAGGCTAGGGCTCCCCTAGGCTAAGGCTAGGGCTCCCCTAGCCTTCAGGCTAGGGCACCCCTAGGCTTCAGGCTAGGGCTCCCCTAGGCTAAGGCTAGGGCTCCCCTAGCCTTCAGGCTAGGGCACCCCTAGGCTTCAGGCTAGGGCTCCCCTAGGCTAAGGCTAGGGCTCCCCTAGCCTTCAGGCTAGGGCACCCCTAGGCTTCAGGCTAGGGCTCCCCTAGGCTAAGGCTAGGGCTCCCCTAGCCTTCAGGCTAGGGCACCCCTAGGCTTCAGGCTAGGGCTCCCCTAGGCTAAGGCTAGGGCTCCCCTAGCCTTCAGGCTAGGGCACCCCTAGGCTTCAGGCTAGGGCTCCCCTAGGCTAAGGCTAGGGCTCCCCTAGCCTTCAGGCTAGGGCACCCCTAGGCTTCAGGCTAGGGCTCCCCTAGGCTAAGGCTAGGGCTCCCCTAGCCTTCAGGCTAGGGCACCCCTAGGCTTCAGGCTAGGGCTCCCCTAGGCTAAGGCTAGGGCTCCCCTAGCCTTCAGGCTAGGGCACCCCTAGGCTTCAGGCTAGGGCTCCCCTAGGCTAAGGCTAGGGCTGCCCTAGCCTTCAGGCTAGGGCACCCCTAGGCTTCAGGCTAGGGCTCCCCTAGGCTAAGGCTAGGGCTCCCCTAGCCTTCAGGCTAGGGCACCCCTAGGCTTCAGGCTAGGGCTCCCCTAGGCTAAGGCTAGGGCTCCCCTAGCCTTCAGGCTAGGGCACCGCTAGGCTTCAGGCTAGGGCTCCCCTAGGCTAAGGCTAGGGCTCCCCTAGCCTTCAGGCTAGGGCACCCCTAGGCTTCAGGCTAGGGCTCCCCTAGGCTAAGGCTAGTGCTCCCCTAGCCTTCAGGCTAGGGCACCCCTAGGCTTCAGGCTAGGGCTCCCCTAGGCTAAGGCTAGGGCTCCCCTAGCCTTCAGGCTAGGGCACCCCTAGGCTTCAGGCTAGGGCTCCCCTAGGCTAAGGCTAGGGCTCCCCTAGCCTTCAGGCTAGGGCACCCCTAGGCTTCAGGCTAGGGCTCCCCTAGGCTAAGGCTAGGGCTCCCCTAGCCTTCAGGCTAGGGCACCCCTAGGCTTCAGGCTAGGGCTCCCCTAGGCTAAGGCTAGGGCTCCCCTAGCCTTCAGGCTAGGGCACCCCTAGGCTTCAGGCTAGGGCTCCCCTAGGCTAAGGCTAGGGCTCCCCTAGCCTTCAGGCTAGGGCACCCCTAGGCTTTAGGCTCCCCTGGGCTAAGGCTAGGGCTCCCCTAGCCTTCAGGCTAGGGCACCCCTAGGCTTTAGGCTCCCCTGGGCTAAGGCTAGGGCTCCCCTAGCCTTCAGGCTAGGGCACCCCTAGGCTTTAGGCTAGGGCTCCCCTAGGCCAAGGCTAGGGCTCCCCTCGCCTTCAGGCTAGGGCACCCCTAGGCTTTAGGCTAGGGCTCCCCTAGGCCAAGGCTAGGGCTCCCCTCGCCTTCAGGCTAGGGCACCCCTAGGCTTTAGGCTAGGGCTCCCCTAGGCCAAGGCTAGGGCTCCCCTCGCCTTCAGGCTAGGGCACCCCTAGGCTTTAGGCTAGGGCTCCCCTAGGCTAAGGCTAGGGCTCCCCTAGCCTTCAGGCTAGGGCACCCCTAGGCTTTTGGCTAGGGCTCCCCTAGGCTAAGGATAGGGCTCCCCTAGCCTTCAGGCTAGGGCACCCCTAGGCTTTAGGCTAGTGCTCCCCTAGGCTAAGGCTAGGGCTCCCCTAGCCTTCAGGCTAGGGCACCCCTAGGCTTTAGGCTAGGGCTCCCCTAGGCTAAGGCTAGGGCTCCCCTAGCCTTCAGGCTAGGGCACAACTAGGCTTTAGGCTAGGGCTCCCCTAGGCTAAGCCTAGGGCTCCCCTAGCCTTCAGGCTAGGGCACCCCTAGGCTTTAGGCTAGGGCTCCCCTAGGCTAAGGCTAGGGCTCCCCTAGCCTTCAGGCTAGGGCACCCCTAGGCTTTAGGCTAGGGCTCCCCTAGGCTAAGGCTAGGGCTCCCCTAGCCTTCAGGCTAGGGCACCCCTAGGCTTTGGCTAGGGCTCCCCTAGGCTAAGGCTAGGGCTCCCCTAGCCTTCAGGCTAGGGCACCCCTAGGCTTTAGGCTAGGGCTCCCCTAGGCTAAGGCTAGGGCTCCCCTAGCCTTCAGGCTAGGGCACCCCTAGGCTTTAGGCTAGGGCTCCCCTAGGCTAAGGCTAGGGCTCCCCTAGCCTTCAGGCTAGGGCACCCCTAGGCTTTAGGCTAGGGCTCCCCTAGGCTAAGGCTAGGGCTCCCCTAGCCTTCAGGCTAGGGCTCCCCTAGGCTTTAGGCTAGGGCTCCCCTAGGCTAAGGCTCGGGCTCCCCTAGCCTTCAGGCTAGGGCACCCCTAGGCTTTAGGCTAGGGCTCCCCTAGGCTAAGGCTAGGGCTCCCCTAGCCTTCAGGCTAGGGCACCCCTAGGCTTTAGGCTAGGGCTCCCCTAGGCTAAGGCTAGGGCTCCCCTAGCCTTCAGGCTAGGGCACCCCTAGGCTTTAGGCTAGGGCTCCCCTAGGCTAAGGCTAGGGCTCCCCTAGGCTAAGGCTAGGGCTCCCCTAGCCTTCAGGCTAGGGCACCCCTAGGCTTTAGGCTCCCCTAGGCTAAGGCTAGGGCTCCCCTAGCCTTCAGGCTAGGGCACCCCTAGGCTTTAGGCTCCCCTAGGCTAAGGCTAGGGCTCCCCTAGCCTTCAGGCTAGGGCACCCCTAGGCTTTAGGCTCCCCTAGGCTAAGGCTAGGGCTCCCCTAGCCTTCAGGCTAGGGCACCCCTAGGCTTTAGGCTCCCCTAGGCTAAGGCTAGGGCTCCCCTAGCCTTCAGGCTAGGGCACCCCTAGGCTTTAGGCTCTCCTAGGCTAAGGCTAGGGCTCCCCTAGCCTTCAGGCTAGGGCACCCCTAGGCTTTAGGCTCGGGCTCCCCTAGGCTAAGGCTAGGGCTCCCCTAGCCTTCAGGCTAGGGCACCCCTAGGCTTTAGGCTCGGGCTCCCCTAGGCTAAGGCTAGGGCTCCCCTAGCCTTCAGGCTAGGGCACCCCTAGGCTTTAGGCTCGGGCTCCCCTAGGCTAAGGCTAGGGCTCCCCTAGCCTTCAGGCTAGGGCACCCCTAGGCTTTAGGCTCGGGCTCCCCTAGGCTAAGGCTAGGGCTCCCCTAGCCTTCAGGCTAGGGCACCCCTAGGCTTTAGGCTCGGTCTCCCCTAGGCTAAGGCTAGGGCTCCCCTAGCCTTCAGGCTAGGGCACCCCTAGGCTTTAGGCTCGGGCTCCCCTAGGCTAAGGCTAGGGCTCCCCTAGCCTTCAGGCTAGGGCACCCCTAGGCTTTAGGCTCGGGCTCCCCTAGGCTAAGGCTAGGGCTCCCCTAGCCTTCAGGCTAGGGCACCCCTAGGCTTTAGGCTCGGGCTCCCCTAGGCTAAGGCTAGGGCTCCCCTAGCCTTCAGGCTAGGGCACCCCTAGGCTTTAGGCTCGGGCTCCCCTAGGCTAAGGCTAGGGCTCCCTAGCCTTCAGGCTAGGGCACCGCTAGGCTTTAGGCTCGGGCTCCCCTAGGCTAAGGCTAGGGCTCCCCTAGCCTTCAGGCTAGGGCACCCCTAGGCTTTAGGCTCGGGCTCCCCTAGGCTAAGGCTAGGGCTCCCCTAGCCTTCAGGCTAGGGCACCCCTAGGCTTTAGGCTCGGGCTCCCCTAGGCTAAGGCTAGGGCTCCCCTAGCGTTCAGGCTAGGGCACCCCTAGGCTTTAGGCTCGGGCTCCCCTAGGCTAAGGCTAGGGCTCCCCTAGCCTTCAGGCTAGGGCACCCCTAGGCTTTAGGCTCGGGCTCCCCTAGGCTAAGGCTAGGGCTCCCCTAGCCTTCAGGCTAGGGCACCCCTAGGCTTTAGGCTCGGGCTCCCCTAGGCTACGGCTAGGGCTCCCCTAGCCTTCAGGCTAGGGCACCCCTAGGCTTTAGGCTCGGGCTCCCCTAGGCTAAGGCTAGGGCTCCCCTAGCCTTCAGGCTAGGACACCCCTAGGCTTTAGGCTAGGGCTCCCCTAGGCTAAGGCTAGGGCTCCCCTAGCCTTCAGGCTAGGGCACCCCTAGGCTTTAGGCTAGGGCTCCCCTAGGCTAAGGCTAGGGCTCCCCTAGCCTTCAGGCTAGGGCACCCCTAGGCTTCAGGCTAGGGCTCCCCTAGGCTAAGGCTAGGGCTCCCCTAGCCTTCAGGCTAGGGCACCCCTAGGCTTCAGGCTAGGGCTCCCCTAGGCTAAGGCTAGGGCTCCCCTAGCCTTCAGGCTAGGGCACCCCTAGGCTTTAGGCTCCCCTAGGCTAAGGCTAGGGCTCCCCTAGCCTTCAGGCTAGGGCACCCCTAGGCTTTAGGCTCCCCTAGGCTAAGGCTAGGGCTCCCCTAGCCTTCAGGCTAGGGCACCCCTAGGCTTTAGGCTCCCCTAGGCTAAGGCTAGGGCTCCCCTAGCCTTCAGGCTAGGGCACCCCTAGGCTTTAGGCTCGGGCTCCCCTAGGCTAAGGCTAGGGCTCCCCTAGCCTTCAGGCTAGGGCACCCCTAGGCTTTTGGCTCCCCTAGGCTAAGGCTAGGGCTCCCCTAGCCTTCAGGCTAGGGCACCCCTAGGCTTTAGGCTCGGGCTCCCCTAGGCTAAGGCTAGGGCTCCCCTAGCCTTCAGGCTAGGGCACCCCTAGGCTTTAGGCTCGGGCTCCCCTAGGCTAAGGCTAGGGTTCCCCTAGCCTTCAGGCTAGGGCACCCCTAGGCTTTAGGCTCGGGCTCCCCTAGGCTAAGGCTAGGGCTCCCCTAGCCTTCAGGCTAGGGCACCCCTAGGCTTTAGGTTCGGGCTCCCCTAGGCTAAGGCTAGGGCTCCCCTAGCCTTCAGGCTAGGGCACCCCTAGGCTTTAGGCTCGGGCTCCCCTAGGCTAAGGCTAGGGCTCCCCTAGCCTTCAGGCTAGGGCACCCCTAGGCTTTAGGCTCGGGCTCCCCTAGGCTAAGGCTAGGGCTCCCCTAGCCTTCAGGCTAGGGCACCCCTAGGCTTTAGGCTCGGGCTCCCCTAGGCTAAGGCTAGGGCTCCCCTAGCCTTCAGGCTAGGGCACCCCTAGGCTTTAGGCTCGGGCTCCCCTAGGCTAAGGCTAGGGCTCCCCTAGCCTTCAGGCTAGGGCACCCCTAGGCTTTAGGCTCGGGCTCCCCTAGGCTAAGGCTAGGGCTCCCCTAGCCTTCAGGCTAGGGCACCCCTAGGCTTTAGGCTCGGGCTCCCCTAGGCTAAGGCTAGGGCTCCCCTAGCCTTCAGGCTAGGGCACCCCTAGGCTTTAGGCTCGGGCTCCCCTAGGCTAAGGCTAGGGCTCCCCTAGCCTTCAGGCTAGGGCACCCCTAGGCTTTAGGCTCGGGCTCCCCTAGGCTAAGGCTAGGGCTCCCCTAGCCTTCAGGCTAGGGCACCCCTAGGCTTTAGGCTCGGGCTCCCCTAGGCTAAGGCTAGGGCTCCCCTAGCCTTCAGGCTAGGGCACCCCTAGGCTTTAGGCTCGGGCTCCCCTAGGCTAAGGCTAGGGCTCCCCTAGCCTTCAGGCTAGGGCACCCTTAGGCTTTAGGCTCGGGCTCCCCTAGGCTAAGGCTAGGGCTCCCCTAGCCTTCAGGCTAGGGCACCCCTAGGCTTTAGGCTCGGGCTCCCCTAGGCTAAGGCTAGGGCTCCACTAGCCTTCAGGCTAGGGCACCCCTAGGCTTTAGGCTAGGGCTCCCCTAGGCTAAGGCTAGGGCTCCCCTAGCCTTCAGGCTAGGGCACCCCTAGGCTTTAGGCTAGGGCTCCCCTAGGCTAAGGCTAGGGCTCCCCTAGCCTTCAGGCTAGGGCACCCCTAGGCTTTAGGCTAGGGCTCCCCTAGGCTAAGGCTAGGGCTCCCCTAGGCTTCAGGCTAGGGCACCCCTAGGCTTTAGGCTAGGGCTCCCCTAGCCTTCAGGCTAGGGCTCCCCTAGACTTCAGGCTAGGGCACCCCTAGGCTTTAGGCTAGGGCTCCCCTAGCCTTCAGGCTAGGGCACCCCTAGGCTTCAGGCTAGGGCTCCCCTAGGCTAAGGCTAGGGCTCCCCTAGGCTAAGGCTAGGGCTCCCCTAGCCTTCAGGCTAGGGCACCCCTAGGCTTCAGGCTAGGGCTCCCCTAGGCTAAGGCTAGGGCTCCCCTAGCCTTCAGGCTAGGGCACCCCTAGGCTTCAGGCTAGGGCTCCCCTAGGCTAAGGCTAGGGCTCCCCTAGCCTTCAGGCTAGGGCACCCCTAGGCTTCAGGCTAGGGCTCCCCTAGGCTAAGGCTAGGGCTCCCCTAGCCTTCAGGCTAGGGCACCCCTAGGCTTCAGGCTAGGGCTCCCCTAGGCTAAGGCTAGGGCTCCCCTAGCCTTCAGGCTAGGCCACCCCTAGGCTTCAGGCTAGGGCTCCCCTAGGCTAAGGCTAGGGCTCCCCTAGCCTTCAGGCTAGGGCACCCCTAGGCTTCAGGCTAGGGCTCCCCTAGGCTAAGGCTAGGGCTCCCCTAGCCTTCAGGCTAGGGCACCCCTAGGCTTCAGGCTAGGGCTCCCCTAGGCTAAGGCTCGGGCTCCCCTAGCCTTCAGCCTAGGGCACCCCTAGGCTTCAGGCTAGGGCTCCCCTAGGCTAAGGCTAGGGCTCCCCTAGCCTTCAGGCTAGGGCACCCCTAGGCTTCAGGCTAGGGCTCCCCTAGGCTAAGGCTAGGGCTCCCCTAGCCTTCAGGCTAGGGCACCCCTAGGCTTCAGGCTAGGGCTCCCCTAGGCTAAGGCTAGGGCTCCCCTAGCCTTCAGGCTAGGGCACCCCTAGGCTTCAGGCTAGGGCTCCCCTAGGCTAAGGCTAGGGCTCCCCTAGCCTTCAGGCTAGGGCACCCCTAGGCTTCAGGCTAGGGCTCCCCTAGGCTAAGGCTAGGGCTCCCCTAGCCTTCAGGCTAGGGCACCCCTAGGCTTCAAGCTAGGGCTCCCCTAGGCTAAGGCTAGGGCTCCCCTAGCCTTCAGGCTAGGGCACCCCTAGGCTTCAGGCTAGGGCTCCCCTAGGCTAAGGCTAGGGCTCCCCTAGCCTTCAGGCTAGGGCACCCCTAGGCTTCAGGCTAGGGCTCCCCTAGGCTAAGGCTAGGGCTGCCCTAGCCTTCAGGCTAGGGCACCCCTAGGCTTCAGGCTAGGGCTCCCCTAGGCTAAGGCTAGGGCTCCCCTAGCCTTCAGGCTAGGGCACCCCTAGGCTTCAGGCTAGGGCTCCCCTAGGCTAAGGCTAGGGCTCCCCTAGCCTTCAGGCTAGGGCACCCCTAGGCTTCAGGCTAGGGCTCCCCTAGGCTAAGGCTAGGGCTCCCCTAGCCTTCAGGCTAGGGCACCGCTAGGCTTCAAGCTAGGGCTCCCTTAGGCTAAGGCTAGGGCTCCCCTAGCCTTCAGGCTAGGGCACCCCTAGGCTTCAGGCTAGGGCTCCCCTAGGCTAAGGCTAGGGCTCCCCTAGCCTTCAGGCTAGGGCACCCCTAGGCTTCAGGCTAGGGCTCCCCTAGGCTAAGGCTAGGGCTCCCCTAGCCTTCAGGCTAGGGCACCCCTAGGCTTCAGGCTAGGGCTCCCCTAGGCTAAGGCTAGGGCTCCCCTAGCCTTCAGGCTAGGGCACCCCTAGGCTTCAGGCTAGGGCTCCCCTAGCCTTCAGGCTAGGGCACCCCTAGGCTTCAGGCTAGGGCTCCCCTAGGCTAAGGCTAGGGCTCCCCTAGCCTTCAGGCTAGGGCACCCCTAGGCTTTAGGCTCCCCTAGGCTAAGGCTAGGGCTCCCCTAGCCTTCAGGCTAGGGCACCCCTAGGCTTTAGGCTCCCCTGGGCTAAGGCTAGGGCTCCCCTAGCCTTCAGGCTAGGCCACCCCTAGGCTTTAGGCTCCCCTGGGCTAAGGCTAGGGCTCCCCTAGCCTTCAGGCTAGGCCACCCCTAGGCTTTAGGCTTGGGCTCCCCTGGGCTAAGGCTAGGGCTCCCCTAGCCTTCAGGCTAGGCCACCCCTAGGCTTTAGGCTTGGGCTCCCCTGGGCTAAGGCTAGGGCTCCCCTAGCCTTCAGGCTAGGCCACCCCTAGGCTTTAGGCTTGGGCTCCCCTGGGCTAAGGCTAGGGCTCCCCTAGCCTTCAGGCTAGGCCACCCCTAGGCTTTAGGCTTGGGCTCCCCTGGGCTAAGGCTAGGGCTCCCCTAGCCTTCAGGCTAGGCCACCCCTAGGCTTTAGGCTTGGGCTCCCCTGGGCTAAGGCTAGGGCTCCCCTAGCCTTCAGGCTAGGCCACCCCTAGGCTTTAGGCTTGGGCTCCCCTGGGCTAAGGCTAGGGCTCCCCTAGCCTTCAGGCTAGGCCACCCCTAGGCTTTAGGCTTGGGCTCCCCTGGGCTAAGGCTAGGGCTCCCCTAGCCTTCAGGCTAGGCCACCCCTAGGCTTTAGGCTAGGGCTCCCCTGGGCTAAGGCTAGGGCTCCCCTAGCCTTCAGGCTAGGCCACCCCTAGGCTTTAGGCTAGGGCTCCCCTGGGCTAAGGCTAGGGCTCCCCTAGCCTTCAGGCTAGGGCACCCCTAGGCTTTAGGCTAGGGCTCCCCTGGGCTAAGGCTAGGGCTCCCCTAGCCTTCAGGCTAGGGCACCCCTAGGCTTTAGGCTAGGGCTCCCCTGGGCTAAGGCTAGGGCTCCCCTAGCCTTCAGGCTAGGGCACCCCTAGGCTTTAGGCTAGGGCTCCCCTGGGCTAAGGCTAGGGCTCCCCTAGCCTTCAGGCTAGGGCACCCCTAGGCTTTAGGCTAGGGCTCCCCTGGGCTAAGGCTAGGGCTCCCCTAGCCTTCAGGCTAGGGCACCCCTAGGCTTTAGGCTAGGGCTCCCCTGGGCTAAGGCTAGGGCTCCCCTAGCCTTCAGGCTAGGGCACCCCTAGGCTTTAGGCTAGGGCTCCCCTGGGCTAAGGCTAGGACTCCCCTAGCCTTCAGGCTAGGGCACCCCTAGGCTTTAGGCTAGGGCTCCCCTGGGCTAAGGCTAGGGCTCCCCTAGCCTTCAGGCTAGGGCAACACTAGGCTTTAGGCTAGGGCTCCCCTGGGCTAAGGCTAGGGCTCCCCTAGCCTTCAGGCTAGGGCACCCCTAGGCTTTAGGCTAGGGCTCCCCTGGGCTAAGGCTAGGGCTCCCCTAGCCTTCAGGCTAGGGCACCCCTAGGCTTTAGGCTAGGGCTCCCCTGGGCTAAGGCTAGGGCTCCCCTAGCCTTCAGGCTAGGGCACCCCTAGGCTTTAGGCTAGGGCTCCCCTGGGCTAAGGCTAGGGCTCCCCTAGCCTTCAGGCTAGGGCACCCCTAGGCTTTAGGCTAGGGCTCCCCTGGGCTAAGGCTAGGGCTCCCCTAGCCTTCAGGCTAGGGCACCCCTAGGCTTTAGGCTAGGGCTCCCCTGGGCTAAGGCTAGGGCTCCCCTAGCCTTCAGGCTAGGGCACCCCTAGGCTTTAGGCTAGGGCTCCCCTGGGCTAAGGCTAGGGCTCCCCTAGCCTTCAGGCTAGGGCACCCCTAGGCTTTAGGCTAGGGCTCCCCTGGGCTAAGGCTAGGGCTCTCCTAGCCTTCAGGCTAGGGCACCCCTAGGCTTTAGGCTAGGGCTCCCCTGGGCTAAGGCTAGGGCTCCCCTAGCCTTCAGGCTAGGGCACCCCCAGGCTTTAGGCTAGGGCTCCCCTGGGCTAAGGCTAGGGCTCCCCTAGCCTTCAGGCTAGGGCACCCCCAGGCTTTAGGCTAGGGCTCCCCTGGGCTAAGGCTAGGGCTCCCCTAGGCTTCAGGCTAGGGCACCCCCAGGCTTTAGGCTAGGGCTCCCCTGGACTAAGGCTAGGGCTCCCCTAGTCTTCAGGCTAGGGCACCCCCAGGCTTTAGGCTAGGGCTCCCCTGGGCTAAGGCTAGGGCTCCCCTAGCCTTCAGGCTAGGGCACCCCTAGGCTTTAGGCTAGGGCTCCCCTGGGCTAAGGCTAGGGCTCCCCTAGCCTTCAGGCTAGGGCACCCCCAGGCTTTAGGCTAGGGCTCCCCTGGGCTAAGGCTAGGGCTCCCCTAGCCTTCAGGCTAGGGCACCCCTAGGCTTTAGGCTAGGGCTCCCCTGGGCTAAGACTAGGGCTCCCCTAGCCTTCAGGCTAGGGCACCCAAAGGCTTTAGGCTAGGGCTCCCCTGGGCTAAGGCTAGGGCTCCCCTAGCCTTCAGGCTAGGGCAACCCTAGGCTTTAGGCTAGGGCTCCCCTGGGCTAAGGCTAGGGCTCCCCTAGCCTTCAGGCTAGGGCACCCCTAGGCTTTAGGCTAGGGCTCCCCTGGGCTAAGGCTAGGGCTCCCCTAGCCTTCAGGCTAGGGCACCCCTAGGCTTTAGGCTAGGGCTCCCCTGGGCTAAGGCTAGGGCTCCCCTAGCCTTCAGGCTAGGGCACCCCTAGGCTTTAGGCTAGGGCTCCCCTGGGCTAAGGCTAGGGCTCCCCTAGCCTTCAGGCTAGGGCACCCCTAGGCTTTAGGCTAGGGCTCCCCTGGGCTAAGGCTAGGGCTCCCCTAGCCTTCAGGCTAGGGCACCCCTAGGCTTTAGGCTAGGGCTCCCCTGGGCTAAGGCTAGGGCTCCCCTAGCCTTCAGGCTAGGGCACCCCTAGGCTTTAGGCTAGGGCTCCCCTGGGCTAAGGCTAGGGCTCCCCTAGCCTTCAGGCTAGGGCACCCCTAGGCTTTAGGCTAGGGCTCCCCTGGGCTAAGGCTAGGGCTCCCCTAGCCTTCAGGCTAGGGCACCCCTAGGCTTTAGGCTCCCCTGGGCTAAGGCTAGGGCTCCCCTAGCCTTCAGGCTAGGGCACCCCTAGGCTTTAGGCTCCCCTGGGCTAAGGCTAGGGCTCCCCTAGCCTTCAGGCTAGGGCACCCCTAGGCTTTAGGCTCCCCTGGGCTAAGGCTAGGGCTCCCCTAGCCTTCAGGCTAGGGCACCCCTAGGCTTTAGGCTCCCCTGGGCTAAGGCTAGGGCTCCCCTAGCCTTCAGGCTAGGGCACCCCTAGGCTTTAGGCTCCCCTGGGCTAAGGCTAGGGCTCCCCTAGCCTTCAGGCTAGGGCACCCCTAGGCTTTAGGCTCCCCTGGGCTAAGGCTAGGGCTCCCCTAGCCTTCAGGCTAGGGCACCCCTAGGCTTTAGGCTCCCCTGGGCTAAGGCTAGGGCTCCCCTAGCCTTCAGGCTAGGGCACCCCTAGGCTTTAGGCTCCCCTGGGCTAAGGCTAGGGCTCCCCTAGCCTTCAGGCTAGGGCACCCCTAGGCTTTAGGCTCCCCTGGGCTAAGGCTAGGGCTCCCCTAGCCTTCAGGCTAGGGCACCCCTAGGCTTTAGGCTCCCCTGGGCTAAGGCTAGGGCTCCCCTAGCCTTCAGGCTAGGGCACCCCTAGGCTTTAGGCTCCCCTGGGCTAAGGCTAGGGCTCCCCTAGCCTTCAGGCTAGGGCACCCCTAGGCTTTAGGCTCCCCTGGGCTAAGGCTAGGGCTCCCCTAGCCTTCAGGCTAGGGCACCCCTAGGCTTTAGGCTCCCCTGGGCTAAGGCTAGGGCTCCCCTAGCCTTCAGGCTAGGGCACCCCTAGGCTTTAGGCTCCCCTGGGCTAAGGCTAGGGCTCCCCTAGCCTTCAGGCTAGGGCACCCCTAGGCTTTAGGCTCCCCTGGGCTAAGACTAGGCCTCCCCTAGCCTTCAGGCTAGGGCACCCCTAGGCTTTAGGCTCCCCTGGGCTAAGGCTAGGGCTCCCCTAGCCTTCAGGCTAGGGCACCCCTAGGCTTTAGGCTCCCCTGGGCTAAGGCTAGGGCTCCCCTAGCCTTCAGGCTAGGGCACCCCTAGGCTTTAGGCTCCCCTGGGCTAAGGCTAGGGCTCCCCTAGCCTTCAGGCTAGGGCACCCCTAGACTTTAGGCTAGGGCACCCCTAGGCTTTAGGCTCCCCTAGGCTAAGGCTAGGGCTCCCCTAGCCTTCAGGCTAGGGCACCCCTAGGCTTTAGGCTAGGGCTCCCCTAGGCTAAGGCTAGGGCTCCCCTAGCCTTCAGGCTAGGGCACCCCTAGGCTTTAGGCTAGGGCTCCCCTAGGCTAAGGCTAGGGCTCCCCTAGCCTTCAGGCTAGGGCACCCCTAGGCTTTAGGCTAGGGCTCCCCTAGGCTAAGGCTAGGGCTCCCCTAGCCTTCAGGCTAGGGCACCCCTAGGCTTTAGGCTAGGGCTCCCCTAGGCTAAGGCTAGGGCTCCCCTAGCCTTCAGGCTTGGGCACCCCTAGGCTTTAGGCTAGGGCTCCCCTAGGCTAAGGCTAGGGCTCCCCTAGCCTTCAGGCTAGGGCACCCCTAGGCTTTAGGCTAGGGCTCCCCTAGGCTAAGGCTAGGGCTCCCCTAGCCTTCAGGCTAGGGCACCCCTAGGCTTTAGGCTAGGGCTCCCCTAGGCTAAGTCTAGGGCTCCCCTAGCCTTCAGGCTAGGGCACCCCTAGGCTTTAGGCTAGGGCTCCCCTAGGCTAAGGCTAGGGCTCCCCTAGCCTTCAGGCTAGGGCACCCCTAGGCTAAGGCTAGGGCTCCCCTAGCCTTCAGGCTAGGGCACCCCTAGGCTTCAGGCTAGGGCTCCCCTGGGCTAAGGCTAGGGCTCCCCTAGCCTTCAAGCTAGGGCACCCCTAGGCTTCAGGCTAGGGCTCCCCTGGGCTAAGGCTAGGGCTCCCCTAGCCTTCAGGCTAGGGCACCCCTAGGCTTCAGGCTAGGGCTCCCCTGGGCTAAGGCTAGGGCTCCCCTAGCCTTCAGGCTAGGGCACCCCTAGGCTTCAGGCTAGGGCTCCCCTGGGCTAAGGCTAGGGCTCCCCTAGCCTTCAGGCTAGGGCACCCCTAGGCTTTAGGCTAGGGCTCCCCTGGGCTAAGGCTAGGGCTCCCCTAGCCTTCAGGCTAGGGCACCCCTAGGCTTTAGGCTAGGGCTCCCCTGGGCTAAGGCTAGGGCTCCCCTAGCCTTCAGGCTAGGGCACCCCTAGGCTTTAGGCTAGGGCTCCCCTGGGCTAAGGCTAGGGCTCCCCTAGCCTTCAGGCTAGGGCACCCCTAGGCTTTAGGCTAGGGCTCCCCTGGGCGAAGGCTAGGGCTCCCCTAGCCTTCAGGCTAGGGCACCCCTAGGCTTTAGGCTAGGGCTCCCCTGGGCGAAGGCTAGGGCTCCCCTAGCCTTCAGGCTAGGGCACCCCTAGGCTTTAGGCTAGGGCTCCCCTGGGCGAAGGCTAGGGCTCCCCTAGCCTTCAGGCTAGGGCACCCCTAGGCTTTAGGCTAGGGCTCCCCTGGGCGAAGGCTAGGGCTCCCCTAGCCTTCAGGCTAGGGCACCCCTAGGCTTTAGGCTAGGGCTCCCCTGGGCTAAGGCTAGGGCTCCCCTAGCCTTCAGGCTAGGGCACCCCTAGGCTTTAGGCTAGGGCTCCCCTGGGCTAAGGCTAGGGCTCCCCTAGCCTTCAGGCTAGGGCACCCCTAGGCTTTAGGCTAGGGCTCCCCTGGGCTAAGGCTAGGGCTCCCCTAGCCTTCAGGCTAGGGCACCCCTAGGCTTTAGGCTAGGGCTCCCCTGGGCTAAGGCTAGGGCTCCCCTAGCCTTCAGGCTAGGGCACCCCTAGGCTTTAGGCTAGGGCTCCCCTGGGCTAAGGCTAGGGCTCCCCTAGCCTTCAGGCTAGGGCACCCCTAGGCTTTAGGCTAGGGCTCCCCTGGGCTAAGGCTAGGGCTCCCCTAGCCTTCAGGCTAGGGCACCCCTAGGCTTTAGGCTAGGGCTCCCCTGGGCTAAGGCTAGGGCTCCCCTAGCCTTCAGGCTAGGGCACCCCTAGGCTTTAGGCTCCCCTGGGCTAAGGCTAGGGCTCCCCTAGCCTTCAGGCTAGGGCACCCCTAGGCTTTAGGCTCCCCTGGGCTAAGGCTAGGGCTCCCCTAGCCTTCAGGCTAGGGCACCCCTAGGCTTTAGGCTCCCCTGGGCTAAGGCTAGGGCTCCCCTAGCCTTCAGGCTAGGGCACCCCTAGGCTTTAGGCTCCCCTGGGCTAAGGCTAGGGCTCCCCTAGCCTTCAGGCTAGGGCACCCCTAGGCTTTAGGCTCCCCTGGGCTAAGGCTAGGGCTCCCCTAGCCTTCAGGCTAGGGCACCCCTAGGCTTTAGGCTCCCCTGGGCTAAGGCTAGGGCTCCCCTAGCCTTCAGGCTAGGGCACCCCTAGGCTTTAGGCTCCCCTGGGCTAAGGCTAGGGCTCCCCTAGCCTTCAGGCTAGGGCACCCCTAGGCTTTAGGCTCCCCTGGGCTAAGGCTAGGGCTCCCCTAGCCTTCAGGCTAGGGCACCCCTAGACTTTAGGCTAGGGCACCCCTAGGCTTTAGGCTCCCCTAGGCTAAGGCTAGGGCTCCCTAGCCTTCAGGCTAGGGCACCCCTAGGCTTTAGGCTAGGGCTCCCCTGGGCTAAGGCTAGGGCTCCCCTAGCCTTCAGGCTAGGGCACCCCTAGGCTTTAGGCTAGGGCTCCCCTGGGCGAAGGCTAGGGCTCCCCTAGCCTTCAGGCTAGGGCACCCCTAGGCTTTAGGCTAGGGCTCCCCTGGGCGAAGGCTAGGGCTCCCCTAGCCTTCAGGCTAGGGCACCCCTAGGCTTTAGGCTAGGGCTACCCTGGGCGAAGGCTAGGGCTCCCCTAGCCTTCAGGCTAGGGCACCCCTAGGCTTTAGGCTAGGGCTCCCCTGGGCGAAGGCTAGGGCTCCCCTAGCCTTCAGGCTAGGGCACCCCTAGCCTTCAGGCTAGGGCACCCCTAGGCTTTAGGCTAGGGCTCCCCTGGGCGAAGGCTAGGGCTCCCCTAGCCTTCAGGCTAGGGCAACCCTAGGCTTTAGGCTAGGGCTCCCCTGGGCGAAGGCTAGGGCTCCCCTAGCCTTCAGGCTAGGGCACCCCTAGGCTTTAGGCTAGGGCTCCCCTGGGCGAAGGCTAGGGCTCCCCTAGCCTTCAGGCTAGGGCACCCCTAGGCTTTAGGCTAGGGCTCCCCTGGGCGAAGGCTAGGGCTCCCCTAGCCTTCAGGCTAGGGCACCCCTAGGCTTTAGGCTAGGGCTCCCCTGGGCGAAGGCTAGGGCTCCCCTAGCCTTCAGGCTAGGGCACCCCTAGGCTTTAGGCTAGGGCTCCCCTGGGCGAAGGCTAGGGCTCCCCTAGCCTTCAGGCTAGGGCACCCCTAGGCTTTAGGCTAGGGCTCCCCTGGGCGAAGGCTAGGGCTCCCCTAGCCTTCAGGCTAGGGCACCCCTAGGCTTTAGGCTAGGGCTCCCCTGGGCGAAGGCTAGGGCTCCCCTAGCCTTCAGGCTAGGGCACCCCTAGGCTTTAGGCTAGGGCTCCCCTGGGCTAAGGCTAGGGCTCCCCTAGCCTTCAGGCTAGGGCACCCCTAGGCTTTAGGCTAGGGCTCCCCTGGGCTAAGGCTAGGGCTCCCCTAGCCTTCAGGCTAGGGCACCCCTAGGCTTTAGGCTAGGGCTCCCCTGGGCTAAGGCTAGGGCTCCCCTAGCCTTCAGGCTAGGGCACCCCTAGGCTTTAGGCTAGGGCTCCCCTGGGCTAAGGCTAGGGCTCCCCTAGCCTTCAGGCTAGGGCACCCCTAGGCTTTAGGCTAGGGCTCCCCTGGGCTAAGGCTAGGGCTCCCCTAGCCTTCAGGCTAGGGCACCCCTAGGCTTTAGGCTAGGGCTCCCCTGGGCTAAGGCTAGGGCTCCCCTAGCCTTCAGGCTAGGGCACCCCTAGGCTTTAGGCTCCCCTGGGCTAAGGCTAGGGCTCCCCTAGCCTTCAGGCTAGGGCACCCCTAGGCTTTAGGCTCCCCTGGGCTAAGGCTAGGGCTCCCCTAGCCTTCAGGCTAGGGCACCCCTAGGCTTTAGGCTCCCCTGGGCTAAGTCTAGGGCTCCCCTAGCCTTCAGGCTAGGGCACCCCTAGGCTTTAGGCTAGGGCTCCCCTGGGCTAAGGCTAGGGCTCCCCTAGCCTTCAGGCTAGGGCACCCCTAGGCTTTAGGCTCCCCTGGGCTAAGGCTAGGGCTCCCCTAGCCTTCAGGCTAGGGCACCCCTAGGCTTTAGGCTAGGGCTCCCCTGGGCTAAGGCTAGGGCTCCCCTAGCCTTCAGGCTAGGGCACCCCTAGGCTTTAGGCTAGGGCTCCCCTGGGCTAAGGCTAGGGCTCCCCTAGCCTTCAGGCTAGGGCACCCCTAGGCTTTAGGCTAGGGCTCCCCTGGGCTAAGGCTAGGGCTCCCCTAGCCTTCAGGCTAGGGCACCCCCAGGCTTTAGGCTAGGGCTCCCCTGGGCTAAGGCTAGGGCTCCCCTAGCCTTCAGGCTAGGGCACCCCCAGGCTTTAGGCTAGGGCTCCCCTGGGCTAAGGCTAGGGCTCCCCTAGCCTTCAGGCTAGGGCACCCCCAGGCTTTAGGCTAGGGCTCCCCTGGGCTAAGGCTAGGGCTCCCCTAGGCTTCAGGCTAGGGCACCCCCAGGCTTTAGGCTAGGGCTCCCCTGGGCTAAGGCTAGGGCTCCCCTAGCCTTCAGGCTAGGGCACCCCCAGGCTTTAGGCTAGGGCTCCCCTGGGCTAAGGCTAGGGCTCCCCTAGCCTTCAGGCTAGGGCACCCCTAGGCTTTAGGCTAGGGCTCCCCTGGGCTAAGGCTAGGGCTCCCCTAGCCTTCAGGCTAGGGCACCCCCAGGCTTTAGGCTAGGGCTCCCCTGGGCTAAGGCTAGTGCTCCCCTAGCCTTCAGGCTAGGGCACCCCTAGGCTTTAGGCTAGGGCTCCCCTGGGCTAAGGCTAGGGCTCCCCTAGCCTTCAGGCTAGGGCACCCCTAGGCTTTAGGCTAGGGCTCCCCTGGGCTAAGGCTAGGGCTCCCCTAGCCTTCAGGCTAGGGCACCCCTAGGCTTTAGGCTAGGGCTCCCCTGGGCTAAGGCTAGGGCTCCCCTAGCCTTCAGGCTAGGGCACCCCTAGGCTTTAGGCTAGGGCTCCCCTGGGCTAAGGCTAGGGCTCCCCTAGCCTTCAGGCTAGGGCACCCCTAGGCTTTAGGCTAGGGCTCCCCTGGGCTAAGGCTAGGGCTCCCCTAGCCTTCAGGCTAGGGCACCCCTAGGCTTTAGGCTAGGGCTCCCCTGGGCTAAGGCTAGGGCTCCCCTAGCCTTCAGGCTAGGGCACCCCTAGGCTTTAGGCTAGGGCTCCCCTGGGCTAAGGCTAGGGCTCCCCTAGCCTTCAGGCTAGGGCACCCCTAGGCTTTAGGCTCCCCTGGGCTAAGGCTAGGGCTCCCCTAGCCTTCAGGCTAGGGCACCCCTAGGCTTTAGGCTCCCCTGGGCTAAGGCTAGGGCTCCCCTAGCCTTCAGGCTAGGGCACCCCTAGGCTTTAGGCTCCCCTGGGCTAAGGCTAGGGCTCCCCTAGCCTTCAGGCTAGGGCACCCCTAGGCTTTAGGCTCCCCTGGGCTAAGGCTAGGGCTCCCCTAGCCTTCAGGCTAGGGCACCCCTAGGCTTTAGGCTCCCCTGGGCTAAGGCTAGGGCTCCCCTAGCCTTCAGGCTAGGGCACCCCTAGGCTTTAGGCTCCCCTGGGCTAAGGCTAGGGCTCCCCTAGCCTTCAGGCTAGGGCACCCCTAGGCTTTAGGCTCCCCTGGGCTAAGGCTAGGGCTCCCCTAGCCCTCAGGCTAGGGCACCCCTAGGCTTTAGGCTCCCCTGGGCTAAGGCTAGGGCTCCCCTAGCCTTCAGGCTAGGGCACCCCTAGGCTTTAGGCTCCCCTGGGCTAAGGCTAGGGCTCCCCTAGCCTTCAGGCTAGGGCACCCCTAGGCTTTAGGCTCCCCTGGGCTAAGGCTAGGGCTCCCCTAGCCTTCAGGCTAGGGCACCCCTAGGCTTTAGGCTAGGGCTCCCCTGGGCGAAGGCTAGGGCTCCCCTAGCCTTCAGGCTAGGGCACCCCTAGGCTTTAGGCTAGGGCTCCCCTGGGCGAAGGCTAGGGCTCCCCTAGCCTTCAGGCTAGGGCACCCCTAGGCTTTAGGCTAGGGCTCCCCTGGGCGAAGGCTAGGGCTCCCCTAGCCTTCAGGCTAGGGCACCCCTAGGCTTTAGGCTAGGGCTCCCCTGGGCTAAGGCTAGGGCTCCCCTAGCCTTCAGGCTAGGGCACCCCTAGGCTTTAGGCTAGGGCTCCCCTGGGCTAAGGCTAGGGCTCCCCTAGCCTTCAGGCTAGGGCACCCCTAGGCTTTAGGCTAGGGCTCCCCTGGGCTAAGGCTAGGGCTCCCCTAGCCTTCAGGCTAGGGCACCCCTAGGCTTTAGGCTAGGGCTCCCCTGGGCTAAGGCTAGGGCTCCCCTAGCCTTCAGGCTAGGGCACCCCTAGGCTTTAGGCTAGGGCTCCCCTGGGCTAAGGCTAGGGCTCCCCTAGCCTTCAGGCTAGGGCACCCCTAGGCTTTAGGCTAGGGCTCCCCTGGGCTAAGGCTAGGGCTCCCCTAGCCTTCAGGCTAGGGCACCCCTAGGCTTGAGGCTCCCCTGGGCTAAGGCTAGGGCTCCCCTAGCCTTCAGGCTAGGGCACCCCTAGGCTTTAGGCTCCCCTGGGCTAAGGCTAGGGCTCCCCTAGCCTTCAGGCTAGGGCACCCCTAGGCTTTAGGCTCCCCTGGGCTAAGGCTAGGGCTCCCCTAGCCTTCAGGCTAGGGCACCCCTAGGCTTTAGGCTCCCCTGGGCTAAGGCTAGGGCTCCCCTAGCCTTCAGGCTAGGGCACCCCTAGGCTTTAGGCTAGGGCTCCCCTGGGCTAAGGCTAGGGCTCCCCTAGCCTTCAGGCTAGGGCACCCCTAGGCTTTAGGCTCCCCTGGGCTATGGCTAGGGCTCCCCTAGCCTTCAGGCTAGGGCACCCCTAGGCTTTAGGCTAGGGCTCCCCTGGGCTAAGGCTAGGGCTCCCCTAGCCTTCAGGCTAGGGCACCCCTAGGCTTTAGGCTAGGGCTCCCCTGGGCTAAGGCTAGGGCTCCCCTAGCCTTCAGGCTAGGGCACCCCTAGGCTTTAGGCTAGGGCTCCCCTGGGCTAAGGCTAGGGCTCCCCTAGCCTTCAGGCTAGGGCACCCCCAGGCTTTAGGCTAGGGCTCCCCTGGGCTAAGGCTAGGGCTCCCCTAGCCTTCAGGCTAGGGCACCCCCAGGCTTTAGGCTAGGGCTCCCCTGGGCTAAGGCTAGGGCTCCCCTAGCCTTCAGGCTAGGGCACCCCCAGGCTTTAGGCTAGGGCTCCCCTGGGCTAAGGCTAGGGCTCCCCTAGGCTTCAGGCTAGGGCACCCCCAGGCTTTAGGCTAGGGCTCCCCTGGGCTAAGGCTAGGGCTCCCCTAGCCTTCAGGCTAGGGCACCCCCAGGCTTTAGGCTAGGGCTCCCCTGGGCTAAGGCTAGGGCTCCCCTAGCCTTCAGGCTAGGGCACCCCTAGGCTTTAGGCTAGGGCTCCCCTGGGCTAAGGCTAGGGCTCCCCTAGCCTTCAGGCTAGGGCACCCCCAGGCTTTAGGCTAGGGCTCCCCTGGGCTAAGGCTAGGGCTCCCCTAGCCTTCAGGCTAGGGCACCCCTAGGCTTTAGGCTAGGGCTCCCCTGGGCTAAGGCTAGGGCTCCCCTAGCCTTCAGGCTAGGGCACCCCTAGGCTTTAGGCTAGGGCTCCCCTGGGCTAAGGCTAGGGCTCCCCTAGCCTTCAGGCTAGGGCACCCCTAGGCTTTAGGCTAGGGCTCCCCTGGGCTAAGGCTAGGGCTCCCCTAGCCTTCAGGCTAGGGCACCCCTAGGCTTTAGGCTAGGGCTCCCCTGGGCTAAGGCTAGGGCTCCCCTAGCCTTCAGGCTAGGGCACCCCTAGGCTTTAGGCTAGGGCTCCCCTGGGCTAAGGCTAGGGCTCCCCTAGCCTTCAGGCTAGGGCACCCCTAGGCTTTAGGCTAGGGCTCCCCTGGGCTAAGGCTAGGGCTCCCCTAGCCTTCAGGCTAGGGCACCCCTAGGCTTTAGGCTAGGGCTCCCCTGGGCTAAGGCTAGGGCTCCCCTAGCCTTCAGGCTAGGGCACCCCTAGGCTTTAGGCTCCCCTGGGCTAAGGCTAGGGCTCCCCTAGCCTTCAGGCTAGGGCACCCCTAGGCTTTAGGCTCCCCTGGGCTAAGGCTAGGGCTCCCCTAGCCTTCAGGCTAGGGCACCCCTAGGCTTTAGGCTCCCCTGGGCTAAGGCTAGGGCTCCCCTAGCCTTCAGGCTAGGGCACCCCTAGGCTTTAGGCTCCCCTGGGCTAAGGCTAGGGCTCCCCTAACCTTCAGGCTAGGGCACCCCTAGGCTTTAGGCTCCCCTGGGCTAAGGCTAGGGCTCCCCTAGCCTTCAGGCTAGGGCACCCCTAGGCTTTAGGCTCCCCTGGGCTAAGGCTAGGGCTCCCCTAGCCTTCAGGCTAGGGCACCCCTAGGCTTTAGGCTCCCCTGGGCTAAGGCTAGGGCTCCCCTAGCCTTCAGGCTAGGGCACCCCTAGGCTTTAGGCTCCCCTGGGCTAAGGCTAGGGCTCCCCTAGCCTTCAGGCTAGGGCACCCCTAGGCTTTAGGCTCCCCTGGGCTAAGGCTAGGGCTCCCCTAGCCTTCAGGCTAGGGCACCCCTAGGCTTTAGGCTCCCCTGGGCTAAGGCTAGGGCTCCCCTAGCCTTCAGGCTAGGGCACCCCTAGGCTTTAGGCTCCCCTGGGCTAAGGCTAGGGCTCCCCTAGCCTTCAGGCTAGGGCACCCCTAGGCTTTAGGCTCCCCTGGGCTAAGGCTAGGGCTCCCCTAGCCTTCAGGCTAGGGCACCCCTAGACTTTAGGCTAGGGCACCCCTAGGCTTTAGGTTCCCCTAGGCTAAGGCTAGGGCTCCCCTAGCCTTCAGGCTAGGGCACCCCTAGGCTTTAGGCTAGGGCTCCCCTAGGCTAAGGCTAGGGCTCCCCTAGCCTTCAGGCTAGGGCACCCCTAGGCTTTAGGCTAGGGCTCCCCTAGGCTAAGGCTAGGGCTCTCCTAGCCTTCAGGCTAGGGCACCCCTAGGCTTTAGGCTAGGGCTCCCCTAGGCTAAGGCTAGGGCTCCCCTAGCCTTCAGGCTAGGGCACCCCTAGGCTTTAGGCTAGGGCTCCCCTAGGCTAAGGCTAGGGCTCCCCTAGCCTTCAGGCTAGGGCACCCCTAGGCTTTAGGCTAGGGCTCCCCTAGGCTAAGGCTAGGGCTCCCCTAGCCTTCAGGCTAGGGCATCCCTAGGCTTTAGGCTAGGGCTCCCCTAGGCTAAGGCTAGGGCTCCCCTAGCCTTCAGGCTAGGGCACCCCTAGGCTTTAGGCTAGGGCTCCCCTAGGCTAAGGCTAGGGCTCCCCTAGCCTTCAGGCTAGGGCACCCCTAGGCTAAGGCTAGGGCTCCCCTAGCCTTCAGGCTAGGGCACCCCTAGGCTTCAGGCTAGGGCTCCCCTAGGCTAAGGCTAGGGCTCCCCTAGCCTTCAGGCTAGGGCACCCCTAGGCTTTAGGCTAGGGCTCCCCTGGGCTAAGGCTAGGGCTCCCCTAGCCTTCAGGCTAGGGCACCCCTAGGCTTTAGGCTAGGGCTCCCCTGGGCTAAGGCTAGGGCTCCCCTAGCCTTCAGGCTAGGGCACCCCTAGGCTTTAGGCTAGGGCTCCCCTGGGCTAAGGCTAGGGCTCCCCTAGCCTTCAGGCTAGGGCACCCCTAGGCTTTAGGCTAGGGCTCCCCTGGGCGAAGGCTAGGGCTCCCCTAGCCTTCAGGCTAGGGCACCCCTAGGCTTTAGGCTAGGGCTCCCCTGGGCGAAGGCTAGGGCTCCCCTAGCCTTCAGGCTAGGGCACCCCTAGGCTTTAGGCTAGGGCTCCCCTGGGCGAAGGCTAGGGCTCCCCTAGCCTTCAGGCTAGGGCACCCCTAGGCTTTAGGCTAGGGCTCCCCTGGGCGAAGGCTAGGGCTCCCCTAGCCTTCAGGCTAGGGCACCCCTAGGCTTTAGGCTAGGGCTCCCCTGGGCGAAGGCTAGGGCTCCCCTAGCCTTCAGGCTAGGGCACCCCTAGGCTTTAGGCTAGGGCTCCCCTGGGCGAAGGCTAGGGCTCCCCTAGCCTTCAGGCTAGGGCACCCCTAGGCTTTAGGCTAGGGCTCCCCAGGGCGAAGGCTAGGGCTCCCCTAGCCTTCAGGCTAGGGCACCCCTAGGCTTTAGGCTAGGGCTCCCCTGGGCTAAGGCTAGGGCTCCCCTAGCCTTCAGGCTAGGGCACCCCTAGGCTTTAGGCTAGGGCTCCCCTGGGCTAAGGCTAGGGCTCCCCTAGCCTTCAGGCTAGGGCACCCCTAGGCTTTAGGCTAGGGCTCCCCTGGGCTAAGGCTAGGGGTCCCCTAGCCTTCAGGCTAGGGCACCCCTAGGCTTTAGGCTAGGGCTCCCCTGGGCTAAGGCTAGGGCTCCCCTAGCCTTCAGGCTAGGGCACCCCTAGGCTTTAGGCTAGGGCTCCCCTGGGCTAAGGCTAGGGCTCCCCTAGCCTTCAGGCTAGGGCACCCCTAGGCTTTAGGCTAGGGCTCCCCTGGGCTAAGGCTAGGGCTCCCCTAGCCTTCAGGCTAGGGCACCCCTAGGCTTTAGGCTAGGGCTCCCCTGGGCTAAGGCTAGGGCTCCCCTAGCCTTCAGGCTAGGGCACCCCTAGGCTTTAGGCTAGGGCTCCCCTGGGCTAAGGCTAGGGCTCCCCTAGCCTTCAGGCTAGGGCACCCCTAGGCTTTAGGCTCCCCTGGGCTAAGGCTAGGGCTCCCCTAGCCTTCAGGCTAGGGCACCCCTAGGCTTTAGGCTCCCCTGGGCTAAGGCTAGGGCTCCCCTAGCCTTCAGGCTAGGGCACCCCTAGGCTTTAGGCTCCCCTGGGCTAAGGCTAGGGCTCCCCTAGCCTTCAGGCTAGGGCACCCCTAGGCTTTAGGCTCCCCTGGGCTAAGGCTAGGGCTCCCCTAGCCTTCAGGCTAGGGCACCCCTAGGCTTTAGGCTCCCCTGGGCTAAGGCTAGGGCTCCCCTAGCCTTCAGGCTAGGGCACCCCTAGGCTTTAGGCTCCCCTGGGCTAAGGCTAGGGCTCCCCTAGCCTTCAGGCTAGGGCACCCCTAGGCTTTAGGCTCCCCTGGGCTAAGGCTAGGGCTCCCCTAGCCTTCAGGCTAGGGCACCCCTAGACTTTAGGCTAGGGCACCCCTAGGCTTTAGGTTCCCCTAGGCTAAGGCTAGGGCTCCCCTAGCCTTCAGGCTAGGGCACCCCTAGGCTTTAGGCTAGGGCTCCCCTAGGCTAAGGCTAGGGCTCCCCTAGCCTTCAGGCTAGGGCACCCCTAGGCTTTAGGCTAGGGCTCCCCTAGGCTAATGCTAGGGCTCTCCTAGCCTTCAGGCTAGGGCACCCCTAGGCTTTAGGCTAGGGCTCCCCTAGGCTAAGGCTAGGGCTCCCCTAGCCTTCAGGCTAGGGCACCCCTAGGCTTTAGGCTAGGGCTCCCCTAGGCTAAGGCTAGGGCTCCCCTAGCCTTCAGGCTAGGGCACCCCTAGGCTTTAGGCTAGGGCTCCCCTAGGCTAAGGCTAGGGCTCCCCTAGCCTTCAGGCTAGGGCACCCCTAGGCTTTAGGCTAGGGCTCCCCTAGGCTAAGGCTAGGGCTCCCCTAGCCTTCAGGCTAGGGCACCCCTAGGCTTTAGGCTAGGGCTCCCCTAGGCTAAGGCTAGGGCTCCCCTAGCCTTCAGGCTAGGGCACCCCTAGGCTAAGGCTAGGGCTCCCCTAGCCTTCAGGCTAGGGCACCCCTAGGCTTCAGGCTAGGGCTCCCCTAGGCTAAGGCTAGGGCTCCCCTAGCCTTCAGGCTAGGGCACCCCTAGGCTTTAGGCTAGGGCTCCCCTGGGCTAAGGCTAGGGCTCCCCTAGCCTTCAGGCTAGGGCACCCCTAGGCTTTAGGCTAGGGCTCCCCTGGGCTAAGGCTAGGGCTCCCCTAGCCTTCAGGCTAGGGCACCCCTAGGCTTTAGGCTAGGGCTCCCCTGGGCTAAGGCTAGGGCTCCCCTAGCCTTCAGGCTAGGGCACCCCTAGGCTTTAGGCTAGGGCTCCCCTGGGCTAAGGCTAGGGCTCCCCTAGCCTTCAGGCTAGGGCACCCTTAGGCTTTAGGCTAGGGCTCCCCTGGGCGAAGGCTAGGGCTCCCCTAGCCTTCAGGCTAGGGCACCCCTAGGCTTTAGGCTAGGGCTCCCCTGGGCGAAGGCTAGGGCTCCCCTAGCCTTCAGGCTAGGGCACCCCTAGGCTTTAGGCTAGGGCTCCCCTGGGCGAAGGCTAGGGCTCCCCTAGCCTTCAGGCTAGGGCACCCCTAGGCTTTAGGCTAGGGCTCCCCTGGGCGAAGGCTAGGGCTCCCCTAGCCTTCAGGCTAGGGCACCCCTAGGCTTTAGGCTAGGGCTCCCCTGGGCGAAGGCTAGGGCTCCCCTAGCCTTCAGGCTAGGGCACCCCTAGGCTTTAGGCTAGGGCTCCCCAGGGCGAAGGCTAGGGCTCCCCTAGCCTTCAGGCTAGGGCACCCCTAGGCTTTAGGCTAGGGCTCCCCTGGGCTAAGGCTAGGGCTCCCCTAGCCTTCAGGCTAGGGCACCCCTAGGCTTTAGGCTAGGGCTCCCCTGGGCTAAGGCTAGGGCTCCCCTAGCCTTCAGGCTAGGGCACCCCTAGGCTTTAGGCTAGGGCTCCCCTGGGCTAAGGCTAGGGGTCCCCTAGCCTTCAGGCTAGGGCACCCCTAGGCTTTAGGCTAGGGCTCCCCTGGGCTAAGGCTAGGGCTCCCCTAGCCTTCAGGCTAGGGCACCCCTAGGCTTTAGGCTAGGGCTCCCCTGGGCTAAGGCTAGGGCTCCCCTAGCCTTCAGGCTAGGGCACCCCTAGGCTTTAGGCTAGGGCTCCCCTGGGCTAAGGCTAGGGCTCCCCTAGCCTTCAGGCTAGGGCACCCCTAGGCTTTAGGCTAGGGCTCCCCTGGGCTAAGGCTAGGGCTCCCCTAGCCTTCAGGCTAGGGCACCCCTAGGCTTTAGGCTAGGGCTCCCCTGGGCTAAGGCTAGGGCTCCCCTAGCCTTCAGGCTAGGGCACCCCTAGGCTTTAGGCTCCCCTGGGCTAAGGCTAGGGCTCCCCTAGCCTTCAGGCTAGGGCACCCCTAGGCTTTAGGCTCCCCTGGGCTAAGGCTAGGGCTCCCCTAGCCTTCAGGCTAGGGCACCCCTAGGCTTTAGGCTCCCCTGGGCTAAGGCTAGGGCTCCCCTAGCCTTCAGGCTAGGGCACCCCTAGGCTTTAGGCTCCCCTGGGCTAAGGCTAGGGCTCCCCTAGCCTTCAGGCTAGGGCACCCCTAGGCTTTAGGCTCCCCTGGGCTAAGGCTAGGGCTCCCCTAGCCTTCAGGCTAGGGCACCCCTAGGCTTTAGGCTCCCCTGGGCTAAGGCTAGGGCTCCCCTAGCCTTCAGGCTAGGGCACCCCTAGGCTTTAGGCTCCCCTGGGCTAAGGCTAGGGCTCCCCTAGCCTTCAGGCTAGGGCACCCCTAGGCTTTAGGCTCCCCTGGGCTAAGGCTAGGGCTCCCCTAGCCTTCAGGCTAGGGCACCCCTAGGCTTTAGGCTCCCCTGGGCTAAGGCTAGGGCTCCCCTAGCCTTCAGGCTAGGGCACCCCTAGGCTTTAGGCTCCCCTGGGCTAAGGCTAGGGCTCCCCTAGCCTTCAGGCTAGGGCACCCCTAGACTTTATTCTAGGGCACCCCTAGGCTTTAGGCTCCCCTAGGCTAAGGCTAGGGCTCCCTAGCCTTCAGGCTAGGGCACCCCTAGGCTTTAGGCTAGGGCTCCCCTGGGCTAAGGCTAGGGCTCCCCTAGCCTTCAGGCTAGGGCACCCCTAGGCTTTAGGCTAGGGCTCCCCTGGGCTAAGGCTAGGGCTCCCCTAGCCTTCAGGCTAGGGCACCCCTAGGCTTTAGGCTAGGGCTCCCCTGGGCTAAGGCTAGGGCTCCCCTAGCCTTCAGGCTAGGGCACCCCTAGGCTTTAGGCTAGGGCTCCCCTGGGCTAAGGCTAGGGCTCCCCTAGTCTTCAGGCTAGGGCACCCCTAGGCTTTAGGCTAGGGCTCCCCTGGGCGAAGGCTAGGGCTCCCCTAGCCTTCAGGCTAGGGCACCCCTAGGCTTTAGGCTAGGGCTCCCCTGGGCGAAGGCTAGGGCTCCCCTAGCCTTCAGGCTAGGGTACCCCTAGGCTTTAGGCTAGGGCTCCCCTGGGCGAAGGCTAGGGCTCCCCTAGCCTTCAGGCTAGGGCACCCCTAGGCTTTAGGCTAGGGCTCCCCTGGGCGAAGGCTAGGGCTCCCCTAGCCTTCAGGCTAGGGCACCCCTAGGCTTTAGGCTAGGGCTCCCCGGGGCTAAGGCTAGGGCTCCCCTAGCCTTCAGGCTAGGGCACCCCTAGGCTTTAGGCTAGGGCTCCCCGGGGCTAAGGCTAGGGCTCCCCTAGCCTTCAGGCTAGGGCACCCCTAGGCTTTAGGCTAGGGCTCCCCTGGGCTAAGGCTAGGGCTCCCCTAGCCTTCAGGCTAGGGCACCCCTAGGCTTTAGGCTAGGGCTCCCCAGGGCTAAGGCTAGGGCTCCCCTAGCCTTCAGGCTAGGGCACCCCTAGGCTTTAGGCTAGGGCTCCCCTGGGCTAAGGCTAGGGCTCCCCTAGCCTTCAGGCTAGGGCACCCCTAGGCTTTAGGCTAGGGCTCCCCTGGGCTAAGGCTAGGGCTCCCCTAGCCTTCAGGCTAGGGCACCCCTAGGCTTTAGGCTAGGGCTCCCCTGGGCTAAGGCTAGGGCTCCCCTAGCCTTCAGGCTAGGGCACCCCTAGGCTTTAGGCTAGGGCTCCCCTGGGCTAAGGCTAGGGCTCCCCTAGCCTTCAGGCTAGGGCACCCCTAGGCTTTAGGCTAGGGCTCCCCTGGGCTAAGGCTAGGGCTCCCCTAGCCTTCAGGCTAGGGCACCCCTAGGCTTGAGGCTCCCCTGGGCTAAGGCTAGGGCTCCCCTAGCCTTCAGGCTAGGGCACCCCTAGGCTTTAGGCTCCCCTGGGCTAAGGCTAGGGCTCCCCTAGCCTTCAGGCTAGGGCACCCCTAGGCTTTAGGCTCCCCTGGGCTAAGGCTAGGGCTCCCCTAGCCTTCAGGCTAGGGCACCCCTAGGCTTTAGGCTCCCCTAAGCTAAGGCTAGGGCTCCCCTAGCCTTCAGGCTAGGGCACCCCTAGGCTTTAGGCTCCCCTGGGCTAAGGCTAGGGCTCCCCTAGCCTTCAGGCTAGGGCACCCCTAGGCTTTAGGCTCCCCTGGGCTAAGGCTAGGGCTCCCCTAGCCTTCAGGCTAGGGCACCCCTAGGCTTTAGGCTCCCCTGGGCTAAGGCTAGGGCTCCCCTAGCCTTCAGGCTAGGGCACCCCTAGGCTTTAGGCTCCCCTGGGCTAAGGCTAGGGCTCCCCTAGCCTTCAGGCTAGGGCACCCCTAGGCTTTAGGCTCCCCTGGGCTAAGGCTAGGGCTCCCCTAGCCTTCAGGCTAGGGCACCCCTAGGCTTTAGGCTCCCCTGGGCTAAGGCTAGGGCTCCCCTAGCCTTCAGGCTAGGGCACCCCTAGGCTTTAGGCTCCCCTGGGCTAAGGCTAGGGCTCCCCTAGCCTTCAGGCTAGGGCACCCCTAGGCTTTAGGCTCCCCTGGGCTAAGGCTAGGGCTCCCCTAGCCTTCAGGCTAGGGCACCCCTAGGCTTTAGGCTCCCCTGGGCTAAGGCTAGGGCTCCCCTAGCCTTCAGGCTAGGGCACCCCTAGGCTTTAGGCTCCCCTGGGCTAAGGCTAGGGCTCCCCTAGCCTTCAGGCTAGGGCACCCCTAGGCTTTAGGCTCCCCTGGGCTAAGGCTAGGGCTCCCCTAGCCTTCAGGCTAGGGCACCCCTAGGCTTTAGGCTCCCCTGGGCTAAGGCTAGGGCTCCCCTAGCCTTCAGGCTAGGGCACCCCTAGGCTTTAGGCTCCCCTGGGCTAAGGCTAGGGCTCCCCTAGCCTTCAGGCTAGGGCACCCCTAGACTTTAGGCTAGGGCACCCCAAGCTTTAGGCTCCCCTAGGCTAAGGCTAGGGCTCCCTAGCCTTCAGGCTAGGGCACCCCTAGGCTTTAGGCTAGGGCTCCCCTAGGCTAAGGCTAGGGCTCCCCTAGCCTTCAGGCTAGGGCACCCCTAGGCTTTAGGCTAGGGCTCCCCTAGGCTAAGGCTAGGGCTCCCCTAGCCTTCAGGCTAGGGCACCCCTAGGCTTTAGGCTAGGGCTCCCCTAGGCTAAGGCTAGGGCTCCCCTAGCCTTCAGGCTAGGGCACCCCTAGGCTTTAGGCTAGGGCTCCCCTAGGCTAAGGCTAGGGCTCCCCTAGCCTTCAGGCTAGGGCACCCCTAGGCTTTAGGCTAGGGCTCCCCTAGGCTAAGGCTAGGGCTCCCCTAGCCTTCAGGCTAGGGCACCCCTAGGCTTTAGGCTAGGGCTCCCCTAGGCTAAGGCTAGGGCTCCCCTAGCCTTCAGGCTAGGGCACCCCTAGGCTTTAGGCTAGGGCTCCCCTAGGCTAAGGCTAGGGCTCCCCTAGCCTTCAGGCTAGGGCACCCCTAGGCTTTAGGCTAGGGCTCCCCTAGGCTAAGGCTAGGGCTCCCCTAGCCTTCAGGCTAGGGCACCCCTAGGCTTTAGGCTAGGGCTCCCCTAGGCTAAGGCTAGGGCTCCCCTAGCCTTCAGGCTAGGGCACCCCTAGGCTTTAGGCTAGGGCTCCCCTAGGCTAAGGCTAGGGCTCCCCTAGCCTTCAGGCTAGGGCACCCCTAGGCTTTAGGCTAGGGCTCCCCTAGGCTAAGGCTAGGGCTCCCCTAGCCTTCAGGCTAGGGCACCCCTAGGCTTTAGGCTAGGGCTCCCCTAGGCTAAGGCTAGGGCTCCCCTAGCCTTAAGGCTAGGGCACCCCTAGGCTAAGGCTAGGGCTCCCCTAGCCTTCAGGCTAGGGCACCCCTAGCCTTCAGGCTAGGGCTCCCCTAGGCTAAGGCTAGGGCTCCCCTAGCCTTCAGGCTAGGGCACCCCTAGGCTTCAGGCTAGGGCTCCCCTAGGCTAAGGCTAGGGCTCCCCTAGCCTTCAGGCTAGGGCACCCCTAGGCTTCAGGCTAGGGCTCCCCTAGGCTAAGGCTTGGGCTCCCCTAGCCTTCAGGCTAGGGCACCCCTAGGCTTCAGGCTAGGGCTCCCCTAGGCTAAGGCTAGGGCTCCCCTAGCCTTCAGGCTAGGGCACCCCTAGGCTTCAGGCTAGGGCTCCCCTAGGCTAAGGCTAGGGCTCCCCTAGCCTTCAGGCTAGGGCACCCCTAGGCTTCAGGCTAGGGCTCCCCTAGGCTAAGGCTAGGGCTCCCCTAGCCTTCAGGCTAGGGCACCCCTAGGCTTCAGGCTAGGGCTCCCCTAGGCTAAGGCTAGGGCTCCCCTAGCCTTCAGGCTAGGGCACCCCTAGGCTTCAGGCTAGGGCTCCCCTAGGCTAAGGCTAGGGCTCCCCTAGCCTTCAGGCTAGGGCACCCCTAGGCTTCAGGCTAGGGCTCCCCTAGGCTAAGGCTAGGGCTCCCCTAGCCTTCAGGCTAGGGCACCCCTAGGCTTCAGGCTAGGGCTCCCCTAGGCTAAGGCTAGGGCTCCCCTAGGCTAAGGCTAGGGCTCCCCTAGCCTTCAGGCTAGGGCACCCCTAGGCTTCAGGCTAGGGCTCCCCTAGGCTAAGGCTAGGGCTCCCCTAGCCTTCAGGCTAGGGCACCCCTAGGCTTCAGGCTAGGGCTCCCCTAGGCTAAGGCTAGGGCTCCCCTAGCCTTCAGGCTAGGGCACCCCTAGGCTTCAGGCTAGGGCTCCCCTAGGCTAAGGCTAGGGCTCCCCTAGCCTTCAGGCTAGGGCACCCCTAGGCTTCAGGCTAGGGCTCCCCTAGGCTAAGGCTAGGGCTCCCCTAGCCTTCAGGCTAGGGCACCCCTAGGCTTCAGGCTAGGGCTCCCCTAGGCTAAGGCTAGGGCTCCCCTAGCCTTCAGGCTAGGGCACCCCTAGGCTTCAGGCTAGGGCTCCCCTAGGCTAAGGCTAGGGCTCCCCTAGCCTTCAGGCTAGGGCACCCCTAGGCTTCAGGCTAGGGCTCCCCTAGGCTAAGGCTAGGGCTCCCCTAGCCTTCAGGCTAGGGCACCCCTAGGCTTCAGGCTAGGGCTCCCCTAGGCTAAGGCTAGGGCTCCCCTAGCCTTCAGGCTAGGGCACCCCTAGGCTTCAGGCTAGGGCTCCCCTAGGCTAAGGCTAGGGCTCCCCTAGCCTTCAGGCTAGGGCACCCCTAGGCTTCAGGCTAGGGCTCCCCTAGGCTAAGGCTAGGGCTCCCCTAGCCTTCAGGCTAGGGCACCCCTAGGCTTCAGGCTAGGGCTCCCCTAGGCTAAGGCTAGGGCTCCCCTAGCCTTCAGGCTAGGGCACCCCTAGGCTTCAGGCTAGGGCTCCCCTAGGCTAAGGCTAGGGCTCCCCTAGCCTTCAGGCTAGGGCACCCCTAGGCTTCAGGCTAGGGCTCCCCTAGGCTAAGGCTAGGGCTCCCCTAGCCTTCAGGCTAGGGCACCCCTAGGCTTCAGGCTAGGGCTCCCCTAGGCTAAGGCTAGGGCTCCCCTAGCCTTCAGGCTAGGGCACCCCTAGGCTTCAGGCTAGGGCTCCCCTAGGCTAAGGCTAGGGCTCCCCTAGCCTTCAGGCTAGGGCACCCCTAGGCTTCAGGCTAGGGCTCCCCTAGGCTAAGGCTAGGGCTCCCCTAGCCTTCAGGCTAGGGCACCCCTAGGCTTCAGGCTAGGGCTCCCCTAGGCTAAGGCTAGGGCTCCCCTAGCCTTCAGGCTAGGGCACCCCTAGGCTTCAGGCTAGGGCTCCCCTAGGCTAAGGCTAGGGCTCCCCTAGCCTTCAGGCTAGGGCACCCCTAGGCTTCAGGCTAGGGCTCCCCTAGGCTAAGGCTAGGGCTCCCCTAGCCTTCAGGCTAGGGCACCCCTAGGCTTCAGGCTAGGGCTCCCCTAGGCTAAGGCTAGGGCTCCCCTAGCCTTCAGGCTAGGGCACCCCTAGGCTTCAGGCTAGGGCTCCCCTAGGCTAAGGCTAGGGCTCCCCTAGCCTTCAGGCTAGGGCACCGCTAGGCTTTAGGCTCCCCTAGGCTAAGGCTAGGGCTCCCCTAGCCTTCAGGCTAGGGCACCGCTAGGCTTTAGGCTCCCCTAGGCTAAGGCTAGGGCTCCCCTAGCCTTCAGGCTAGGGCACCGCTAGGCTTTAGGCTCCCCTAGGCTAAGGCTAGGGCTCCCCTAGCCTTCAGGCTAGGGCACCGCTAGGCTTTAGGCTCCCCTAGGCTAAGGCTAGGGCTCCCCTAGCCTTCAGGCTAGGGCACCGCTAGGCTTTAGGCTCCCCTAGGCTAAGGCTAGGGCTCCCCTAGCCTTCAGGCTAGGGCACCGCTAGGCTTTAGGCTCCCCTAGGCTAAGGCTAGGGCTCCCCTAGCCTTCAGGCTAGGGCACCGCTAGGCTTTAGGCTCCCCTAGGCTAAGGCTAGGGCTCCCCTAGCCTTCAGGCTAGGGCACCGCTAGGCTTTAGGCTCCCCTAGGCTAAGGCTAGGGCTCCCCTAGCCTTCAGGCTAGGGCACCGCTAGGCTTTAGGCTCCCCTAGGCTAAGGCTAGGGCTCCCCTAGCCTTCAGGCTAGGGCACCGCTAGGCTTTAGGCTCCCCTAGGCTAAGGCTAGGGCTCCCCTAGCCTTCAGGCTAGGGCACCGCTAGGCTTTAGGCTCCCCTAGGCTAAGGCTAGGGCTCCCCTAGCCTTCAGGCTAGGGCACCGCTAGGCTTTAGGCTCCCCTAGGCTAAGGCTAGGGCTCCCCTAGCCTTCAGGCTAGGGCACCGCTAGGCTTTAGGCTCCCCTAGGCTAAGGCTAGGGCTCCCCTAGCCTTCAGGCTAGGGCACCGCTAGGCTTTAGGCTCCCCTAGGCTAAGGCTAGGGCTCCCCTAGCCTTCAGGCTAGGGCACCGCTAGGCTTTAGGCTCCCCTAGGCTAAGGCTAGGGCTCCCCTAGCCTTCAGGCTAGGGCACCGCTAGGCTTTAGGCTCCCCTAGGCTAAGGCTAGGGCTCCCCTAGCCTTCAGGCTAGGGCACCGCTAGGCTTTAGGCTCCCCTAGGCTAAGGCTAGGGCTCCCCTAGCCTTCAGGCTAGGGCACCGCTAGGCTTTAGGCTCCCCTAGGCTAAGGCTAGGGCTCCCCTAGCCTTCAGGCTAGGGCACCGCTAGGCTTTAGGCTCCCCTAGGCTAAGGCTAGGGCTCCCCTAGCCTTCAGGCTAGGGCACCGCTAGGCTTTAGGCTCCCCTAGGCTAAGGCTAGGGCTCCCCTAGCCTTCAGGCTAGGGCACCGCTAGGCTTTAGGCTCCCCTAGGCTAAGGCTAGGGCTCCCCTAGCCTTCAGGCTAGGGCACCGCTAGGCTTTAGGCTCCCCTAGGCTAAGGCTAGGGCTCCCCTAGCCTTCAGGCTGGGGCACCGCTAGGCTTTAGGCTCCCCTAGGCTAAGGCTAGGGCTCCCCTAGCCTTCAGGCTGGGGCACCGCTAGGCTTTAGGCTCCCCTAGGCTAAGGCTAGGGCTCCCCTAGCCTTCAGGCTGGGGCACCGCTAGGCTTTAGGCTCCCCTAGGCTAAGGCTAGGGCTCCCCTAGCCTTCAGGCTGGGGCACCGCTAGGCTTTAGGCTCCCCTAGGCTAAGGCTAGGGCTCCCCTAGCCTTCAGGCTGGGGCACCGCTAGGCTTTAGGCTCCCCTAGGCTAAGGCTAGGGCTCCCCTAGCCTTCAGGCTGGGGCACCGCTAGGCTTTAGGCTCCCCTAGGCTAAGGCTAGGGCTCCCCTAGCCTTCAGGCTGGGGCACCGCTAGGCTTTAGGCTCCCCTAGGCTAAGGCTAGGGCTCCCCTAGCCTTCAGGCTGGGGCACCGCTAGGCTTTAGGCTCCCCTAGGCTAAGGCTAGGGCTCCCCTAGCCTTCAGGCTGGGGCACCGCTAGGCTTTAGGCTCCCCTAGGCTAAGGCTAGGGCTCCCCTAGCCTTCAGGCTGGGGCACCGCTAGGCTTTAGGCTCCCCTAGGCTAAGGCTAGGGCTCCCCTAGCCTTCAGGCTGGGGCACCGCTAGGCTTTAGGCTCCCCTAGGCTAAGGCTAGGGCTCCCCTAGCCTTCAGGCTGGGGCACCGCTAGGCTTTAGGCTCCCCTAGGCTAAGGCTAGGGCTCCCCTAGCCTTCAGGCTGGGGCACCGCTAGGCTTTAGGCTCCCCTAGGCTAAGGCTAGGGCTCCCCTAGCCTTCAGGCTGGGGCACCGCTAGGCTTTAGGCTCCCCTAGGCTAAGGCTAGGGCTCCCCTAGCCTTCAGGCTGGGGCACCGCTAGGCTTTAGGCTCCCCTAGGCTAAGGCTAGGGCTCCCCTAGCCTTCAGGCTGGGGCACCGCTAGGCTTTAGGCTCCCCTAGGCTAAGGCTAGGGCTCCCCTAGCCTTCAGGCTGGGGCACCGCTAGGCTTTAGGCTCCCCTAGGCTAAGGCTAGGGCTCCCCTAGCCTTCAGGCTGGGGCACCGCTAGGCTTTAGGCTCCCCTAGGCTAAGGCTAGGGCTCCCCTAGCCTTCAGGCTGGGGCACCGCTAGGCTTTAGGCTCCCCTAGGCTAAGGCTAGGGCTCCCCTAGCCTTCAGGCTGGGGCACCGCTAGGCTTTAGGCTCCCCTAGGCTAAGGCTAGGGCTCCCCTAGCCTTCAGGCTGGGGCACCGCTAGGCTTTAGGCTCCCCTAGGCTAAGGCTAGGGCTCCCCTAGCCTTCAGGCTGGGGCACCGCTAGGCTTTAGGCTCCCCTAGGCTAAGGCTAGGGCTCCCCTAGCCTTCAGGCTGGGGCACCGCTAGGCTTTAGGCTCCCCTAGGCTAAGGCTAGGGCTCCCCTAGCCTTCAGGCTGGGGCACCGCTAGGCTTTAGGCTCCCCTAGGCTAAGGCTAGGGCTCCCCTAGCCTTCAGGCTGGGGCACCGCTAGGCTTTAGGCTCCCCTAGGCTAAGGCTAGGGCTCCCCTAGCCTTCAGGCTGGGGCACCGCTAGGCTTTAGGCTCCCCTAGGCTAAGGCTAGGGCTCCCCTAGCCTTCAGGCTGGGGCACCGCTAGGCTTTAGGCTCCCCTAGGCTAAGGCTAGGGCTCCCCTAGCCTTCAGGCTGGGGCACCGCTAGGCTTTAGGCTCCCCTAGGCTAAGGCTAGGGCTCCCCTAGCCTTCAGGCTGGGGCACCGCTAGGCTTTAGGCTCCCCTAGGCTAAGGCTAGGGCTCCCCTAGCCTTCAGGCTGGGGCACCGCTAGGCTTTAGGCTCCCCTAGGCTAAGGCTAGGGCTCCCCTAGCCTTCAGGCTGGGGCACCGCTAGGCTTTAGGCTCCCCTAGGCTAAGGCTAGGGCTCCCCTAGCCTTCAGGCTGGGGCACCGCTAGGCTTTAGGCTCCCCTAGGCTAAGGCTAGGGCTCCCCTAGCCTTCAGGCTGGGGCACCGCTAGGCTTTAGGCTCCCCTAGGCTAAGGCTAGGGCTCCCCTAGCCTTCAGGCTGGGGCACCGCTAGGCTTTAGGCTCCCCTAGGCTAAGGCTAGGGCTCCCCTAGCCTTCAGGCTGGGGCACCGCTAGGCTTTAGGCTCCCCTAGGCTAAGGCTAGGGCTCCCCTAGCCTTCAGGCTGGGGCACCGCTAGGCTTTAGGCTCCCCTAGGCTAAGGCTAGGGCTCCCCTAGCCTTCAGGCTGGGGCACCGCTAGGCTTTAGGCTCCCCTAGGCTAAGGCTAGGGCTCCCCTAGCCTTCAGGCTGGGGCACCGCTAGGCTTTAGGCTCCCCTAGGCTAAGGCTAGGGCTCCCCTAGCCTTCAGGCTGGGGCACCGCTAGGCTTTAGGCTCCCCTAGGCTAAGGCTAGGGCTCCCCTAGCCTTCAGGCTGGGGCACCGCTAGGCTTTAGGCTCCCCTAGGCTAAGGCTAGGGCTCCCCTAGCCTTCAGGCTGGGGCACCGCTAGGCTTTAGGCTCCCCTAGGCTAAGGCTAGGGCTCCCCTAGCCTTCAGGCTAGGGCACCGCTAGGCTTTAGGCTCCCCTAGGCTAAGGCTAGGGCTCCCCTAGCCTTCAGGCTAGGGCACCGCTAGGCTTTAGGCTCCCCTAGGCTAAGGCTAGGGCTCCCCTAGCCTTCAGGCTAGGGCACCGCTAGGCTTTAGGCTCCCCTAGGCTAAGGCTAGGGCTCCCCTAGCCTTCAGGCTAGGGCACCGCTAGGCTTTAGGCTCCCCTAGGCTAAGGCTAGGGCTCCCCTAGCCTTCAGGCTAGGGCACCGCTAGGCTTTAGGCTCCCCTAGGCTAAGGCTAGGGCTCCCCTAGCCTTCAGGCTAGGGCACCGCTAGGCTTTAGGCTCCCCTAGGCTAAGGCTAGGGCTCCCCTAGCCTTCAGGCTAGGGCACCGCTAGGCTTTAGGCTCCCCTAGGCTAAGGCTAGGGCTCCCCTAGCCTTCAGGCTAGGGCACCGCTAGGCTTTAGGCTCCCCTAGGCTAAGGCTAGGGCTCCCCTAGCCTTCAGGCTAGGGCACCGCTAGGCTTTAGGCTCCCCTAGGCTAAGGCTAGGGCTCCCCTAGCCTTCAGGCTAGGGCACCGCTAGGCTTTAGGCTCCCCTAGGCTAAGGCTAGGGCTCCCCTAGCCTTCAGGCTAGGGCACCGCTAGGCTTTAGGCTCCCCTAGGCTAAGGCTAGGGCTCCCCTAGCCTTCAGGCTAGGGCACCGCTAGGCTTTAGGCTCCCCTAGGCTAAGGCTAGGGCTCCCTAGCCTTCAGGCTAGGGCACCGCTAGGCTTTAGGCTCCCCTAGGCTAAGGCTAGGGCTCCCCTAGCCTTCAGGCTAGGGCACCGCTAGGCTTTAGGCTCCCCTAGGCTAAGGCTAGGGCTCCCCTAGCCTTCAGGCTAGGGCACCGCTAGGCTTTAGGCTCCCCTAGGCTAAGGCTAGGGCTCCCCTAGCCTTCAGGCTAGGCACCGCTAGGCTTTAGGCTCCCCTAGGCTAAGGCTAGGGCTCCCCTAGCCTTCAGGCTAGGGCACCGCTAGGCTTTAGGCTCCCCTAGGCTAAGGCTAGGGCTCCCCTAGCCTTCAGGCTAGGGCACCGCTAGGCTTTAGGCTCCCCTAGGCTAAGGCTAGGGCTCCCTAGCCTTCAGGCTAGGGCACCGCTAGGCTTTAGGCTCCCCTAGGCTAAGGCTAGGGCTCCCCTAGCCTTCAGGCTAGGGCACCGCTAGGCTTTAGGCTCCCCTAGGCTAAGGCTAGGGCTCCCCTAGCCTTCAGGCTAGGGCACCGCTAGGCTTTAGGCTCCCCTAGGCTAAGGCTAGGGCTCCCCTAGCCTTCAGGCTAGGGCACCGCTAGGCTTTAGGCTCCCCTAGGCTAAGGCTAGGGCTCCCCTAGCCTTCAGGCTAGGGCACCGCTAGGCTTTAGGCTCCCCTAGGCTAAGGCTAGGGCTCCCCTAGCCTTCAGGCTAGGGCACCGCTAGGCTTTAGGCTCCCCTAGGCTAAGGCTAGGGCTCCCCTAGCCTTCAGGCTAGGGCACCGCTAGGCTTTAGGCTCCCCTAGGCTAAGGCTAGGGCTCCCCTAGCCTTCAGGCTAGGGCACCGCTAGGCTTTAGGCTCCCCTAGGCTAAGGCTAGGGCTCCCCTAGCCTTCAGGCTAGGGCACCGCTAGGCTTTAGGCTCCCCTAGGCTAAGGCTAGGGCTCCCCTAGCCTTCAGGCTAGGGCACCGCTAGGCTTTAGGCTCCCCTAGGCTAAGGCTAGGGCTCCCCTAGCCTTCAGGCTAGGGCACCGCTAGGCTTTAGGCTCCCCTAGGCTAAGGCTAGGGCTCCCCTAGCCTTCAGGCTAGGGCACCGCTAGGCTTTAGGCTCCCCTAGGCTAAGGCTAGGGCTCCCCTAGCCTTCAGGCTAGGGCACCGCTAGGCTTTAGGCTCCCCTAGGCTAAGGCTAGGGCTCCCCTAGCCTTCAGGCTAGGGCACCGCTAGGCTTTAGGCTCCCCTAGGCTAAGGCTAGGGCTCCCCTAGCCTTCAGGCTAGGGCACCGCTAGGCTTTAGGCTCCCCTAGGCTAAGGCTAGGGCTCCCCTAGCCTTCAGGCTAGGGCACCCCTAGGCTTTAGGCTCCCCTAGGCTAAGGCTAGGCTCCCCTAGCCTTCAGGCTAGGGCACCCTAGGCTTTAGGCTCCCCTAGGCTAAGGCTAGGGCTCCCCTAGCCTTCAGGCTAGGGCACCCCTAGGCTTTAGGCTCCCCTAGGCTAAGGCTAGGGCTCCCCTAGCCTTCAGGCTAGGGCACCGCTAGGCTTTAGGCTCCCCTAGGCTAAGGCTAGGGCTCCCCTAGCCTTCAGGCTAGGGCACCCCTAGGCTTTAGGCTAGGGCTCCCCTAGGCTAAGGCTAGGGCTCCCCTAGCCTTCAGGCTAGGGCACCCCTAGGCTTTAGGCTCCCCTAGGCTAAGGCTAGGGCTCCCCTAGCCTTCAGGCTAGGGCACCCCTAGGCTTTAGGCTAGGGCTCCCCTAGGCTAAGGCTAGGGCTCCCCTAGCCTTCAGGCTAGGGCACCCCTAGGCTTTAGGCTCCCCTAGGCTAAGGCTAGGGCTCCCCTAGCCTTCAGGCTAGGGCACCCCTAGGCTTTAGGCTAGGGCTCCCCTAGGCTAAGGCTAGGGCTCCCCTAGCCTTCAGGCTAGGGCACCCCTAGGCTTTAGGCTCCCCTAGGCTAAGGCTAGGGCTCCCCTAGCCTTCAGGCTAGGGCACCCCTAGGCTTTAGGCTAGGGCTCCCCTAGGCTAAGGCTAGGGCTCCCCTAGCCTTCAGGCTAGGCACCCCTAGGCTTTAGGCTCCCCTAGGCTAAGGCTAGGGCTCCCCTAGCCTTCAGGCTAGGGCACCCCTAGGCTTTAGGCTAGGGCTCCCCTAGGCTAAGGCTAGGGCTCCCCTAGCCTTCAGGCTAGGGCACCCCTAGGCTTTAGGCTCCCCTAGGCTAAGGCTAGGGCTCCCCTAGCCTTCAGGCTAGGGCACCCCTAGGCTTTAGGCTAGGGCTCCCCTAGGCTAAGGCTAGGGCTCCCCTAGCCTTCAGGCTAGGGCACCCCTAGGCTTTAGGCTCCCCTAGGCTAAGGCTAGGGCTCCCTAGCCTTCAGGCTAGGGCACCCCTAGGCTTTAGGCTAGGGCTCCCCTAGGCTAAGGCTAGGGCTCCCCTAGCCTTCAGGCTAGGGCACCCCTAGGCTTTAGGCTCCCCTAGGCTAAGGCTAGGGCTCCCCTAGCCTTCAGGCTAGGGCACCCCTAGGCTTTAGGCTAGGGCTCCCCTAGGCTAAGGCTAGGGCTCCCCTAGCCTTCAGGCTAGGGCACCCCTAGGCTTTAGGCTCCCCTAGGCTAAGGCTAGGGCTCCCCTAGCCTTCAGGCTAGGGCACCCCTAGGCTTTAGGCTAGGGCTCCCCTAGGCTAAGGCTAGGGCTCCCCTAGCCTTCAGGCTAGGGCACCCCTAGGCTTTAGGCTCCCCTAGGCTAAGGCTAGGGCTCCCCTAGCCTTCAGGCTAGGGCACCCCTAGGCTTTAGGCTAGGGCTCCCTAGGCTAAGGCTAGGGCTCCCCTAGCCTTCAGGCTAGGGCACCCCTAGGCTTTAGGCTCCCCTAGGCTAAGGCTAGGGCTCCCCTAGCCTTCAGGCTAGGGCACCCCTAGGCTTTAGGCTAGGGCTCCCCTAGGCTAAGGCTAGGGCTCCCCTAGCCTTCAGGCTAGGGCACCCCTAGGCTTTAGGCTCCCCTAGGCTAAGGCTAGGGCTCCCCTAGCCTTCAGGCTAGGGCACCCCTAGGCTTTAGGCTAGGGCTCCCTAGGCTAAGGCTAGGGCTCCCCTAGCCTTCAGGCTAGGGCACCCCTAGGCTTTAGGCTCCCCTAGGCTAAGGCTAGGGCTCCCCTAGCCTTCAGGCTAGGGCACCCCTAGGCTTTAGGCTAGGGCTCCCTAGGCTAAGGCTAGGGCTCCCCTAGCCTTCAGGCTAGGGCACCCCTAGGCTTTAGGCTCCCCTAGGCTAAGGCTAGGGCTCCCCTAGCCTTCAGGCTAGGGCACCCCTAGGCTTTAGGCTAGGGCTCCCCTAGGCTAAGGCTAGGGCTCCCCTAGCCTTCAGGCTAGGGCACCCTAGGCTTTAGGCTCCCCTAGGCTAAGGCTAGGGCTCCCCTAGCCTTCAGGCTAGGGCACCCCTAGGCTTTAGGCTAGGGCTCCCCTAGGCTAAGGCTAGGGCTCCCCTAGCCTTCAGGCTAGGGCACCCCTAGGCTTTAGGCTCCCCTAGGCTAAGGCTAGGGCTCCCCTAGCCTTCAGGCTAGGGCACCCCTAGGCTTTAGGCTAGGGCTCCCCTAGGCTAAGGCTAGGGCTCCCCTAGCCTTCAGGCTAGGGCACCCCTAGGCTTTAGGCTCCCCTAGGCTAAGGCTAGGGCTCCCCTAGCCTTCAGGCTAGGGCACCCCTAGGCTTTAGGCTAGGGCTCCCCTAGGCTAAGGCTAGGGCTCCCCTAGCCTTCAGGCTAGGGCACCCCTAGGCTTTAGGTTCCCCTAGGCTAAGGCTAGGGCTCCCCTAGCCTTCAGGCTAGGGCACCCCTAGGC